>NW_006408676.1:3235084-3242924 GCF_000296735.1 Chrysochloris asiatica | reverse complement strand
AAAAAAAAAAAAAAAAAAACACTTTCTTTGAGGATGCACATCAGCCCTCACTCCCATTCCTAAGTAGCTTCCAAGGATAAACATCAAATAAGTCTCACATGTTCACAGTCATAATATAAACACTGATCCACTGAGAACTAAATGGACAGAGAAGTGAAGACATCTCTTTCAGTAATACTTACATTTATGGTTTAAACACCCTCCTTTAAAAATAAACTGAAAAACAAACAACAACAAAAAAAAAACAAGCTTCCTTGAGATATAATGTACTATACAATTCATCCTTTTAAAGTGTATACTTTAATATATTTAGTACATTCACAGAGTTGTGCAACCATCAACACAATCAATTTTCATCACCTAAGCTCCTGGTGTGGCGCTGTGGGTTAATGCGCCACACTTCAAAGTTGTTTGACCTGCAAGGTAGGCGGTTCAAGCTCACCAGCTGCGCATCAGAACCCTATAAAGGTTGCTGTGGGTTGGAACTGACTTGATGGCACTTTACAACAACAAACTCAAATTTGCCCTTCCCAACATGTTTTGGTAATTTAGGTGGCATGGAGTCTATTTTGACTCATATTGACCCAGTGTGACAGAGGAAAATTGCCCCATAGAGTTTGCTAGGCTATAATCTCTTGGGAGCATGTTTTATTCACACAGAACTACTAGGTGGCTTTGAATTGCCTGTCTTTAGGGTAGCAGTCTAGTGCCACCAAGCTTCCTCCCATCAACCCTAAAACAAATCAAAACATAGCAAAACAAAACAAAACATACTGTCATAAAGCTACCTTTTAGGTGAGAGTAGATAATCCTCATAAAGTTTCCAAGGGTGCAAACCTATATGGAAGAATATTACCATATCTGTCTCCTATTGAACAGCTGCTGAATGCAAGCTGCTGAACTTTTTCCTAATATTGAAGTTGTCAATCACTTCAGTGCAACTTGAACTTTTTCTTCAGTACCATTTGTTCTTCATCGTATTCTACCTCTTTAAATGGTTGAACATGGACCATTTCTCTGTGGTATAATAACTGTATATTCCTTCCATAATCTTTTGATGCTTTCTGCAATAATCTTTGTTTTGCCTACCGAATCCTTTAATATTGCAAGTCAAGACCTGAATTTTTTCTTCAATTCTTTCAGCTTAAAAAATGAGGATTGTGTTCTTCCCTCTTGGTTTTCTAATTCCAGGTCTTTGCACATTTTACTGTAAGACTTGACTTTGTTTTCTTGGGCTGCCCTTTGAAATTTTCTTCTCAGCTTTTGTATGGCCTTTTTCTTCCACTGGCTTTAGCTTCTCTAACCTAAAAAAGAAGTTTCAAAATGTCTTCTGACATCCAGTTAGTCTTTTCTTTCTTTCATGCCTTTATAATGACCTTTTGCTTTCTTCATGTATGATCATCTTTATGTCATCCCACGACTCTTCTGTTCATCAATCATTAGGGTCTAGTGTATCAAATCTGATCTTGGCGCAGTCTCTAAATTCAGGTGACATATATTCAAAGTCATATTTGGACTCTCATGTACTTGTTTTTATTTCAGCCTGATTTTGAATATGAGTAATTGATGGTCTCTTCTACATTCTGGCTCTGGCTTTGATTTGGCTGATAGTATTGAGCTTCTACATCATCTTTTCCCACAGAGGTAGTCAATTTGATTCCTATGTGTGCTATCTGGTGAGGTCCTTATGTATACTTGTGTTTTATGTTGTTTTAACATTATTTGCAATGAATAAGTTGTTGGTCTTAAAAACTTCTATCATGTTATCTCCAGCATAATTTCTATCATCAAGGTCATATTGTCCAATTACTGATGATTCCTCTTTTTTTCCAAATGTCACATTACAATCACCAGTAATTATCTGTGCAACTTGATTTCATGTTTGATCGACTTCAGACTGAACAAGCTGGTAGAATTTTTCAATTTAATTATCATTGGTTGTTGGTAAATAAATTTGAATAATAGTGGTGTTAACTGGTCTTCCTTGTAGGCATATGGATATTATCCTATCATAGACAACTTTGCACTTCAAGATAGTGATTTTGAAGTGTTCTTTTTGATGATGAATGCATGCCATTCTTCTTCAATTTCATGTTCTTGGAATAGTAAGCCATATAATTATCTATTTCAAAATAGCTAATACCAGTCCATTTCAGCTTTAATGCCAGGATATTGATCCTTATGAGTTCCATTTCTTGTTTTGCAACTTCCAGTTTTTCTAGATCCATACTTTGTACATTCCACATTCTGATTATTAATGGGTGTTTTTAGCTGTGTCTTCTCATTTAGAGTCATGCTTTACCTGCAGATGAAGGTCCCAAAAGTCTTGCTGCATCCACATCATATTTATCAACTCTACTTTGAGGAGGCACCCCTTCCCAATACATATTTTGAGTCCCTTCCAACCTGAGGGACTCATCTTCTGTAACTAGAACTGACAGTATTCCACTGCTATTCATAATTTTTTCTGTGGCTAACCATTCAGAAGTTGTCTCCTTCTCTTTCTTCTTGGTCTTTCTTAGTCTGGAATCTCTATTGAACTCTGTCCATGTCTCTATTGAAATCTGCTGGTATTTAAAATACTGGTGGCATAGCTTGCAGCATCATAGCAACAAGCAAGCTACCACTGACAAATGAGTGTCTATAGATTTGCCTATTCTTGGCATTTTATAGAAATAGATTCATAGAATAATTATATATATAAATACATAAACATTTTACTTTTTACTTGCTTCTTTTAGCCTAATATTATCAAAGTACATCCACATTTTCACACAAATCAATGTTTCATTCTTTTTCCTTTGTCAAGTAATATCCATTATATAGTCCAATGCATTCACCCTTTTATGAGTTGCTATAGACTTGGGTTGTTTCTATTTTGTGTCTATTATGAATAATGTTACAAATAATTATGTATAAGATTGTGTGGGCATGTGGTGTGGTTTTGCTTGGACAGAAGTGGGATTGCTGTGTGATACCGTAACCTAAATCTATATTTAGCCTTTTGAAGAGCTGCCACACGGTTTTCCACAGCAGCTGCCCCATTTTACATTTCTAATAGCAGTGTATGATCAGTCCAATTTCTCCACATCCTCAACACTTGCTTTTTATGTTAATTTACGTATATATTTTATAATGGTCACCACAGTGAATTTGAAATACCAAACCATTATTGATTGGATTTGCATCTTCTGGTAGCCAATAGTGTTAAGCATATTTGCTTGTGTGGTTACGAATCGGGCTGCGAACTGCAAGGTCAGCAGTTCGAAACTACCAGCTGCTCTGGAAGAAAGATGATGCTTTCTGCTCCCGTAAAGATTTACAGCCTCGGAAACCCTGTTCAGGGTCGCTATGGGTCGGAACCGACTCGACGGCACTTAACAACAACAACAACAACATGTCATCTTTGGAGAAATGTCTTTAGATCCTTTGCCCACTGTTTTATTAGATTATTTGTCTTTCTGTTCTTGAGTTTTAGGCCTTCTTTACATATTTGTGTTATTAAACCCTTATTAGATATAGAATTTTCTCCAATTATTTGGGTTACTTTTTGTATTCTCTTAGCAATGTGTTTTGATGCACAAATGCTTGATAAAGTCCAATTTATTTATTTGTTTTTTATTTGTTGCTTGTATTTTTGTATCTTAGATACCATTGCCTAATCCAATCTTCTAAAAGTTTTGTAATTTTAGCTTTTATACGTAGGTCTTTGATTCATTCTGAGTCAATTTTTGTATATGGTATAAGGAAGAGGTTCAGCTTTATTTTATTACATTTGAACATCCAGTTTCCCCAGCAATATTTATTTAAAATATTTTCCTTTCACCTACTGACTTGTTTTGGTACCTTTGTTGAAAATCAGTTGTTTGTAAAGGAGAGAGTTCATTTTTAGATTTTCACCTCTATGTCATTAGTCTGTGGGTCTACCCTTCGACTATGCTGACTTTACTATTGTAGTTTTGTATTGTTTCAGAATTAGAAAGTGTGCATTTTCCATCTTTGTTCTGTTTTAAAATTGTTTGGTTATTTTAGATCCCTTGAATTTCCATTTCAGTTGTAGATACAGCCAGACAATGTTAGAAAATAAGCCCCCTGGAATTTTGATATAGAGAAAGCACGGAAAATATTGATTGATGGGGGGGAGGGAAATGATTACCATTTTGACAATATTAAGGTTTTAGATTCATGAACATGGGATGCCTTCCCATTTATTTAGATCTTCTTTACACCTTTTCAACAGTGTTTTGCAATTTTTAGTATAAGTTTTGTACTGTTATATCAAATATATTCCAAAGTCCTGGTGTGGCACTATAGGATAAACACTCGACATGTAAGGTCCATTTTATCCACAATCTGTGGTTCAAACTCCTCAGAAACCCTATACAGTATAGCTGTGTGTCAGAACTAACTCAATGGTACTTAACAAAAACAACAGTCCATTGCATTTAAATGGAATTGTTTACTTAATTTCATTTTCCAGTGGTTTATTGATAGTGTATAGGGGAGAAAAATGATTTTTTATGTTCCTTTTGTATCTTCCAATCTTGCTGAATATTTTTAGTAACTCTCATTAACTATTCAGGGCACTAATCAGGATTTTCCATATACAAGATTATCTTAACTGCAAAGGACACACTTTTGCTTATTCTTTTCCAATGAATTTTTTAAATTCATTTTCTTTAACTAATTAATCTAGCTTACTACCTTCAGTGCAATATTTAATATAAGTGGTTAAGCATCCCTTTTGTTTAGAGCAATATGCTTCAGTACACAACTAAACGTATTGAGTATGTTGTTGTTGCTTTTAAGCACTGTCAAATCAGTTCTGACTTATAGCAACTCTGTATAGGGTTTGTGAGGAGCAGCTGCTGAGTTTGAACCACTGACCTCGCTGTTCAAACCAACCTTTTGGTTCAGTGCTTATCATACAGTGCCACACCAAGATGCCACTAGGATTATGTCCGGGGTGCAATTAGAATTATTTTAACAAAACCCACTGTCTTTGAGGCAATTCATCTTCATCATGAATCTACATAGGGTTTTCAAGACTCTTTTACAGGAGTAGACAGACTTATCCTTCTCCTGTGAGTGGCTGCTGGGTTTGAACTGCCAACCTTCCATTTAGCAGTCTAGTGCTTACCCTAAAGTGGCACCAGGACTCATATATATAAGTACAATTTTGTAAGGTTTCAATATAGAAGTATGTCACATATGCAAATATGTTTAGGTTTTGGTCTGTAGTATTGCAGTAAAGCTCATGTCCATGCTGTCTCTATTTCTATGCAAGGTGGAAATTAAAGCACTAAATTGTACTTTTTAGCTGCTTTCTAATGTTACTCATTTTCATGTCTGGCCCCTTTTATTAAAAGTGCTGTTTTTATCACATACTGAGAACAAAGACCAATGTCTTTGTTGGTGTTATCATGGAGTTTATTTAAAACTATCCTGATATGGCACTATAAGATTAGCACTGGATCACAAGGTGGTTTGAACCACAAGGTTGGCAGTTCAAACTTATCAGCTGCTTTTCAGAAACCCCTCATAGGATTGCTGTGAGTTAGAACCAAGTTGATGGCACTTAACAACAACAAGAAGTAGAAAAGTTTAATCTCAGAAATGAAAAAATGTTAAAGGAAATATATGTATTTCCAAGAATATTTTTAAATGACATGATTTGAGTCCCACAATATTTTTAAGTAACCTCATATGCATGTGAAAGTTGGACAATATATAAGGAAGACCATAGAGGAATTGATGCATTTGAGTTATGGTATTGGAGAAGAATATTGAAAGTACCTTGAATTGATAAAAGAATAAACAGATCTGTATTGGAAGAAGTAGAGTCAAAGTACTCCTTGGAAGCCTAGATGGCTAGACTTTGTCTCCCATACTTTGGACATGTTGTCAGGAGGGACCAGTCACTGGAGAAGGATATTATGTTTGGTAAAGTGGAGGACCAAAGAAAAAGAGGAAGACCTCCAAAAAGATAGATTGGCACAGTGGCAGAAGGAATGGTCTCAGGTGTAGCAACTATTGTGAGGTTGTCTGAGGACTGGGTAGAGTTTCATTCTGTTGTACATAGGATCACTATGAGATGGTACCAACTCGGTGGCACCTAACAACAGCAATATTCCAAAAGTGGTGTTTTATCATTATATAAACCAAAGAGTACAGAAATCTTCAGGAAAGGGTTAGAGTGATAGAAACCACCCAACTTTGAAAGTGTATAGTGTGAGAGAGCGAGAAGAGGGAGACCCCCAATAAGATGGATTATCACAGCAGCAGCAGCAGTGGGCTCAAGCACAGCAATGATTATGAGATTGGTGCAGGCCTGGACAGTAATTCATTCTGTTGTGCATAAGGTCACCATGAGTAAAAATTGACTCAACGGCACCTAACAACAACAATATATATGGAGGAGGTATTGCTACTAGGGTTCCAGTTAATATATACAGTGGGTTTATTCTAAACAAAATATATTTAAACTTGTCTCTGTAATCAGTGGATAGCTGCAGACAAATTCTTTCAATAATACACTTGTCTTACTTTCACTACCCAAGAAAACAACTCTACTTCCATGGAGTCAAGTCTAACTAATAGAGACTCATAGGGCAGAGTAGAAATGTTTCAAATGTTTTCCAAGACTAAATCTTCAGGATGAGCACTGGACCACAAGGTCAGTTTGAACTCCAAGGTCGGTGGTTTAAACTCACCAGCTGCCCCTTAGAAACCCTATACATGGTCTCTGTGAGTCAGAATCAACTCAGTGATGCTTAACAACAGCACCAATAAGTCTTCATAGGAGCAGATAGACTCATCTTTCTCCCATGGAGTCACTGGTGGGTTTGAACTGCCCACCTTGTGGTTTTCAGCCCAATGCTTAACCTACAGCATCTCTAATGGTGCCTTCCAAAAAAAGGTCCAATCAAAACAGTGGCTTCCAAAGGGATCTTCCAGACCAGTTCAATTTTAGGCAGAGAGGTAAGCCCAGAAGATGATGACTGTTTTGGGGGATTCTAAAGGTATAAACTTACTGATTTTCTCAAAAGACATAAGATGATCATAGGGGTTTATTATGATGGAATTTAAAAAAATGACTAACTGCATTGATGAGAAAAAATCAGGAAAGTATCACCAATGAATTTTGTTTTTACCTATCATAAAAATGCACCTGCTCTTTCTTCAAGTGTAGCAAGGCCTGCCTTATGAGAATTCCATTGGAAAACCTTACGTCATCCACCCTACAGTCCTTATTTTACCCCTTAATGCTTCTTTTTCTTCCCAAAACTCAAAGACTATTTAAAAGGAATATTATTTTAGTCCCTCAAGGATGCCAAAAGTGATGTTTTGACATGGTATAAATCGAAAAGCATACAATCCTTCAAGGCAAGGTTAGAGAGATGGAGAACTTACCTTGAGAAATATTTAAATGTAGATAGAGAATATGCCAACAAATACTAACTGTGCATTTTAATATTTCTCCTTAATAAAGTTTCTATGATTTTACAGCAACACGTAAACAAATAAATATATGGTGAATTGAGTGAAGGTTTCCAGACCAGATCATCAGTTTACATTCAACAATCCTACACTTTGTTTCATCTCAGTGATTAGAATCCCAAGCAGGCAACACTTAACTTCCTCCTTGTGGTTCCTATTTGCATTCTATCCACTTTCCCACCCCTTCTCAACTTTGTCCTGAGGCAAATGTTGCCCTTTTCATTTTGAATGATTGCCCATTCCATGGTGAGCACACCTTACTAGTGTTGTTATCCCCCTATATACCTTTTTATTGCTTGGCTTCAAATTGGTCCATGAAAGTGAGTCCCTTTCCAGACCT
>NW_006408676.1:3234153-3234778 GCF_000296735.1 Chrysochloris asiatica | reverse complement strand
TAGTATGTAACATTTTGTCTTTGTGGACTATGCTATGCCAGTTGACCATGGGTCCTGAGCCCCCAGGCACAGCAACTCATTATCTTAAGATGTTTGATAATATCTAAGAACTTTGTATCCTTTTTCTTGGTATGTGCGCCACCACATTCATGGATGTATTTTCAGGTAAGATAAATACAAATATCTTCTTTAAACTCCTGTATATGTGTGGTTGCTCTGATAGCGTACTGGTTACGAATCAGGCTGTGAACCTTAAGGTCAGCAGTTCGAAACTACCAGTGGTTCCGCGGGAGAAAGATGAGGCTTTCTACTCCTGTAAAGATTTACAGCCTCAGAAACCCTGTACAGGGTCACTATGGGTTGGAACTGACTCAGTGGCACTTAACTACAACAACAATATGTGTGGGTATAATCCCACTATTCCTCCCATATCCATTAAGCCTGTATCTCCGTCCATATATCTACCTGTTGAACACTGTTGTTCCAAGGTTGCATATGGTTATGTGCTGTGGAGTTGGTTCCAACTGATTGTTACCCTGTACAGGGTTTCTGAGGCTATAAATCTTTACAGGAGCAGAAAGCCTCATTTTGCTCCCATGGAACAGCTGGTAGTTTTGAACTGCTA
>NW_006408676.1:3231309-3233098 GCF_000296735.1 Chrysochloris asiatica | reverse complement strand
TTTTGGTGAAATCATTTGATGTGAACAATTTTTAAGAGGTCCCAGGCATCTATTTTGTCTTCTACTGTTTGTGTGCTTTCTTTGTAATGTTTGACTGTATTTATGCCATGTATTAGAACCCTTAAGTTTGTCCCTATTTTTTCATTGTGGTCATCTTTCTGGTTCTAGGGTTTACATTTAGGTCTTTAAACCACTTTGAGTTTGTTCTTTTGTATATCTGTGATATATGGATCTTGTTTCATTCTTCTGCAACTGGATTTTCATTTAAAATGGGGAAGGCTATCTCTTCCCCATTTAATGTGTTTTGCCCATTTGTCAAAGATCAGCTGACTTCATATGGGTGGATTTATTTATGGGTTCTCATTTCTGTTCCATTGGTCTGTATATTTTTCATTGTACCAGTACCAGTCTATTTTTCTTAATGTTTTTTATTGTGAATTATGTGGTAGTTTACATGGGAGAACATCAGCTTTTCATTCATCCTATCATATTGTTTCATTGCCATTGTTACAATCCCCTCCATGCATCATCAATCAACCAAAGGGTATACCCTGCAAGTCTTCCCCCCTGTTGTCAGCACACAGCCGCTCTCCCTCTCTAGGTCTAGAGTCCCCAGCCATTCCTTCTCTCCACGTTATCATCTCTACCTCCATCTCTGGCATCACCACTTCTCTGGGTAGGATCACACATCCCGTTCTTCTCCCTTGATGGTCCCAGGGACCTCCGCTCCTGGACTGCAAAGTCAATCACTCCCCTCATTATGCTAAAAAATATTTACCTTTACATTTCCAACCCTCATAGTGAGTCCTGATAGCAATTATTCACTATTGTGCCACATGAGAGCCATCGCCATCTCCTTTCATCAGCCCCACCAAGACAGATTGGATACTATTCCATGGAGATTCTGCATTCCTCCATGCCCTTTGGATATAGGCTCCCTCTTGAAAACGTGTAAACCAGTCACTTCTTGCCTTTGTAGCCCCCCATTTTGGGTAACCAATGTCCAAGTTGTCTATCCCTATCTACCCTGTGTATCAAGAGGGTGGGAATAATACCCGCTGTAAAGAGTTGTTCCCTCCTTTGAGCTACTGCATCCATAGGTGTAGGTCAAGTTCATCACATTATATCAGATTACTCTTTTTTTCCTCTTCTTTCTTCTTCTAATTGAGCTCTGTTCATCCAGACATTGAAGCCTGGTCAAGCGGGTATTATCTGCTAGTGTGGGTGTTCGTGTGCTTATGACCTCACTTCTTATCAGCTGGACACTTCACTCTCTATTCTAGTCCTCTGTAGCTATGTCACTGACTCTGGGCCTAGGAGTCTCCAGGTCTTGCCACCTTCTGGCTAACCAGTTTTCTACCCAGATTCACAGGAGTCTATTGAATGTAGTAAGGCTTAGCTTGCTGTTCATTGCTGTTTTTCCCTCACTTCCCGTTATAAGTGACCAACGTGGTCACCAGTCAGAGTGCATGTCTGCTCATGTATTTCCATTGAGTCTTAGTCTTGAAGGGGGTTTGTCTTGAGAGGACCCGACCAATTGCCTTCATGTCTCCTGAGTGAGCATCTTGCTTGTTCTTGTTGTAGTCAGTCGTACTGACATTATAGTTTTGTATTTTTCTGTTAGTCTTTCTCTCAAGTATCTTCTGTTCTTCTAGCCATTCTAGGCTGGTCTGCTTGTCATTTCAAGTGCAAGTTTCCCACCTCAGAAGATTCTGGATGGGCTTGAGGATTCCACCTATGGTCTTATGTAATGCAGAGGCTCCATATGAAGCCTCCTTCATTGGGCACA
>NW_006408676.1:3229008-3229668 GCF_000296735.1 Chrysochloris asiatica | reverse complement strand
GCACCATCTGTTAAAAAGACTATCACCTCCTCATGCTATATATTTAGGCACTTTGTCGAAAATCAGTTGGCTGTATGTGGATGGGTTAATTTCTGGATTCTTGATTCTTTTTCATTGATCAATGTGTCTTTCATTGTACCAGTACCAAGCTGTTTTGAACATTGTAGCTGTGCAATAAATTTTGAAGTTAGGGAGTGAGAGGTTTCCAATGTTGCCCTTCTTCTTAAGCAATGCTTTGCTTATCCTGGGTATCTTTCTTTTCCATATAAAGTTTGTAATAGTTTTTTCCATCTCTTTGAAGAATGTTGTTGGAATCTGGATTGAGATTGCATTATATTTGTAAATTGTTTGGGCAGTATTGATATTTTCACAATGTTAAATCTTCCTATCCAGGAGCATGGTACATTCTTCTATTTTTGTAGGTCTCATTTGATTTCCTGTAGTTTTGTTTTGTAGTTTTCTTTGTATAGGTCCTTTATTTCTCTGGTTATATTTAGTCCTAGATATTTCATCCTTTTGGCAGCTATTGTAAATGATATTGCTCTCCCGATGTCCTTTTCAATGTTGTGGTTATTGGTATAGAGGAATCCAACTGATTTTTGTATGTTGATCTTACATCCTGCCACTTTGTTGAATTTTCCAATGAGATCTAGTAGCTTT
>NW_006408676.1:3213969-3218926 GCF_000296735.1 Chrysochloris asiatica | reverse complement strand
TTGCACAGTGATTTCTCAAAGAAGCGGGTCTAAGGCTCTGGCGCACTAAGATTTACGTGGGCCATGAGACTGTGAATTCCTACCTGGGAGGTTTAACTCGCGAGTTTTCCCCCCCCCCGATCCCAGAGTCCCCACTCACCCGCACTGCCTGGCTGCCCTCCATAGTTTTATTTTTATCCATTAATCTGTTGATGTACATTTCAGTTGCTTCCATCTTTTTGCTATTTTGAATAATGTTGTCATGAACATGGGTGTGGAAATGTCTGCTCATGTCATGATTCTTTTTTTTTGTCCTGGATATACACCTAAGGTTAGAATTGCTAGATCATACTGTGTTTCTATTTGTAGCTTTCTAAGGAAGGTCCATCCATAAGTCTATAGGATTTGTGTTATTTGTAGCCCTATCAGTAGTGTATAAGAGTTCCAATCTCCCCCATAGCCTTGCCAATACTTGTAGTTTTCTGTTTTTTAGATCAATGGAGTTATTGTTAAGGTGAGATGATATTGCAAGGTAGTTTTGATTTGTACCCTTTTTTGGCCAATGATCATGAGCATCTGTTCATGTGCTTCTTAGTCACCTGAATGCTTTCTTAGATAAACTGTTATTTCAAATCTTTTGCCTATTTTTAAACATTTTGACTTTTTGTTGTTTATGTGTTGAAGTTTTCTAGTTTTCTATATGCTTTGTTAGATAGATGCAAAAAGTTTTCCCAGTCTGTAGGTTCTCTTTTTCATCTTTGTTGTTGTTAGGTGCTGAGTGGGTATAGACTCAGAGCAATCTTATGCACAACAGAACAAAAGATTGGCCGGTCCCTGTGCCAACCTCACAATAATTGTCAATCCATCTTGTTTGGGGTCTTCCTCTTTTTTTCCAGCCCTTCACTTTACCAACTATGATATTCTTCCCCAGGTACAGGTCCCAACTGATAATATGTCCAAAGTATGAGAGATGAAGTCTGGCCATCCTGGCTTCAAAGGAGGATTCTGTCTGTACTTCTTCCAACACACAGATCTGTTTGTTCTTTTGATAGTCCACGGTACTTTTAATATCTTCCTCCAATACATCGTTTTGATTATTGTGGCTAGGTAGTAGGTTCTCACATCAGGCATAGCTTCCTTTTGGAGTTATTAAAATTGCCTTTCAAATTGATTACTTTTAGAAAGATAGGACTACCCACATTAGGTCATTTGGGATGCACATGAATTTTGGGTAACATTTCCTTTTTTTTAGATATAAAAACTGAAAGTGACTAATGTTTCCTTTAAAAATGCAGTGTGATTTATTAAATATAAGCAGACACCTGAGAGAATGAATCACTGGGCCTGGGGGCTCAGGACCTGAGTCCCAGGGATACCAAGGTTAATTAATTGTTACCTGCAAAAACCATAAGAGGGCCATGTCTGACTTTCTCTGGCTTCATAAGGAGGAAGGAGAATCAAATTCAAATCCAGTTAAAGTCAGACAGTCCTTGACCCTATAACCATTTTTACCCATCCCTCACACAGCACTCTGTGTTTCACATCTGGATTTGACAATCCATTGCAAAGGCCCCACAGAACTCATAACAATACTCATGATTCTGGCATTTATTGGGAAAGTGAACAGGATCAGAAACCACTTAGAATGCGGTAGTTTTTAAATCAGGAATGCCTTTTCTCTGCCATACTTCAGACACACCTCAATCTTGTCTTTTGCCTGTCAGTCATGTGGCCCCTTGGCCTGTTTCTTGCTTGGGCAAGTATCACAAAATTTTTTTAGTCCATCTGTAAACACCCAAAGGGCGTATTTTTCAAGCCAGCCTCCTGCTCATAGGCATTCAGCATTACTAAGTCCATGGGCCTAATTGCCCACAACTGCTCTGGTTCTCCATGCCAAAGCGGCCTTTGCTGTCCCTGCTTTTCTATGTAGGGATCTTATGCTTCACTCATGCTCTTCTTTCTTGATAGTTCTGAAATTATCTGTTCCTAATTCTGAGATGGCTCCTTTTCAACCTAGTGCAATGGCAAAATTAACCAATCCCAGTGTTAGAGTCCTGTACACCCTATTTGCATGATCCCACCCAGTAATTTGGACTCCTGGTGTGGCTCTGTAAGATTAGAACTGGACTTCAAACCACAAGATCAGCATTTCAAGCCCTCCAACTGCTTCTCAGGATTCTTACTCGGTGTCAGAACCGACTTGAAGGCACTTAACAACATCCCAGTCATTTGGTGAGTATGAAGAAGACATGGATTGGTTAGTTTTACCATCCCACCAGGCTTAAAAGGAGCCATCTCAGAAGCAGGAACAGATGATCTCAGAACCATCCAGAAAGAAGAGCATGAGTGGAGTGTAAGACCACTACATAGAAAAGCAGTGGCAGGTAAGGCAGTAGCAGCATGGAGACCCAGAGCAGTTGCAGGTAATTAGACTCAAGGACTTAGGGCAGCCATATCAAGTAAATTCAAGGATTAACATAATCTATAAAGACAATGCTGCACATCCTATTCTGGTGAGTAGCAACTGGAGTCTTAAAAGCTTGTGAGAAATCTAAACAACTACTGGCTTCTCCATGTCAGGAGAAAACTGACAAAAATGGAAGACTCATGAAGACAATTAGTCCTGTGTACTAATGAACCACACTAACACCAATCTCCATGACCCTAGGATCAGAAGAACTAGAGGGTGCTTGTTACTACTATCAACTGTTCTGAAAGGGAGCACATTAGAAGGTCCTTGAGAAAGAAAAATATAAAACAAAGTCAAAATCACATAAAGATCAACCTTACTGGTCTGCTAGGGCCTGCTAGAACCCCCAAGACCATGACCCTTATCACCCTTTAAGTCTAGAAATGAACTTAACCCTGTGGGTCAACTTGCACCCAACAGTAGGCAGGTCTATGAGTGGAACAATAATACTAGAGAAGTATACAGATCTTAGGATAACCAACGATGAGTTAAAAAGGGCATTTTACACAAGGGAAAAGCTCATAAGGATCAAAAAAGAAAAATGAATAGAAGTAGAAAGCATAGTATGAAATTGGTATTAATGATATTACCTAGTCAGGATTGCAATCAGTGAGAAGAAACAAAATATATATGAATTATTAGATGAAAAACTGATCTGCTGTGTAAACCTTCACCAAAATACTATGAAAACTTTTGAAGAAATATTACAATATAATCTGATTATTCACTGGGGTTCAGCATTTGTCAACCTGAAAGAACTGAAGGAAAAAAAAAAAAATCAAGCCTTGAATTGCAATACTGAAAAATTCTATGAGCAAAATATTGAGTGATGCAGGAAGCATCAAAAGAAAATGGCAGGAATGTTGTGCAAACAAGTTGGTTTCAACTCATAGTTACCCTGTGTAAGTTTTTCAAAGACTGATTGGTAGGTTTTAATGACCAACTTTGTGATTTGCAGACTAGTGCTTATCCTATAGCACCACACCAGGAAGGAATGCAGATTCAATGTGCAAAAAATAATTGGTTGATGTTGAATCATTTCAGTAGTTAGCCTATAATCAGGAATCAATGATACAGAAGGAAAAATTTCAAGCTGTACTGAGAGCAATAGCAAACAACAAGACTCCAGGAATTGAGGGAATGCCAATTTAATTATTTCAATAAATGAAATAATTTAGCTTCTGGACAGCCACCTGGCCAACTGAATGTAAGAAATACATATTTGTGTCCATTCCAAAGAAAAGGATCCTACAGAATGTATATGCTATCAAACAATATCAATATCACAGGCAAGTAAAACTTTGTTAAACATAATTTAAAATGATTGCAGCAGTACATTTACAGGGAGCTACAAGAAATTAAAGCAGGGATATCATTGCTGATGTCAGATGGATCTTGGCTGAAAACAGAGAATACCAGAATTTACTTGTGTTTCATTGACTCATAATGCAAAAGCATTCAACTGTGTGGACCATAACAAATTATAGATGACATTTTAATTTTAGTATACTTAATTGTGCTCTTAAAGAACATACATATAGACCAAAAGGAAATAATATGAACAGAAAAGAACAAAAGGTTTAAAATCAGAAAAGTTGTGTGTTAGGGTTGTATCCTTTTACCATACTTGTTCAATATGTGTGCTGAACCAATAATCTAAGAAGATGGGCCCTAAGAAGAAAGTGGCATCAGAATTAGATGAAATCCCATTAATAACCTGTAATATGCAGATAATACAATCTTGCTTTATGACAGTAAAGAGGACTTGAAGATGTTATTTAAAAAGTTTAAAGACTACAGCTTTCTGTATGCTTTAAAACTCAATGTAAAGAAAACAAAAATCCTCACAACTGGACCAATAAATGACATCATGATAAACAGAGAAAAGATATGATTTCATTTTACTTGGATCAACAATAAATGCTCGTGGAAGTAGTAATCAAGAAACCAAATGCTTTGGGCAAATTGGCTGCAAAAGACCTCCTCAGAGTGTTAAAGAGCAAAGATGTCACTTTGAAGACTAAGGTGTGCCTGACCCAAGCCATAATATTTCCGATCACCTGACATGGTTTGAAAGCTGGACAATGAATAAGGAAGATCAGAGAAGAATGAATGCATTTGAACTATGGTTTTAGTAAAGAGTATTGAAAGTGCCATGATCTTCTAGAAGAAGAAACAAATCTGTCTTGGATGAAGTACAGTCAGAAGGCTCCTTAGAAGCAAAACTTTCTCTCACATACTTTGGACATATTATTGGGAAGGACCAGTACCTGGAGAAGGTCACCAGAATTAGTAAAGTGGAGGGTCAGTGAAAATGAGAATGAGCCTCAGTGAGATGGATTGACACAATGGCTGTGACAATGGGTTCAAACAGCAACAATTGTAAGGATGGAGCAGGACCAGACAGTGTTTCATTTTGTTGTGCATAGTGTCTCTATGAGTCAAAGTTGACTGTATGTCACCTAACAGTTCCCCAGCCAAAAGGTCCAGCCTTGAATTTTTTTTTTT
>NW_006408676.1:3196448-3212229 GCF_000296735.1 Chrysochloris asiatica | reverse complement strand
TTCCCAGCCTTGAATTTTGATGTGAGGTTTCCTTGCTGGTAATTTGTCTGGTATGGTTCAGTTTGCTGATAATTGAAATGCTTCCTGCTTCAAATGCTTTTGAGCACTGTTCACTAGATTGCCCTTCCATATAATGGAAATGTAGAAACCTTTCTAGGTACAATGAAAATTAAAAGCCTCTCTAGGCATCTTTTGTTTTGACACTAAAATTTCTCTTTTGGATTTATAATAATATAATTTCTTCAGTGGTGAATGGGATGCTTTGAGGATAATGTTAATATACATTTGACTTTTTTTCCCCTTAATTAGATTCCTTCAAGGAAAAACTTCTTAACCTTTTATATTATCTAGTTTTGTCAGAGTTTGTTTGCTTTATCTAAATATTTTATAGAAGTCTCTTTACCTACGTAGCACCAATATGCTTGTAGGCTATATCTTTATAATACTGGTCAACTGGAAAAGGGTAGAATATGGGTAGGACAGCCAAAGGAATGCCTTGGGTAAATTGGTAATGGGTAGAGATGTTAGAGGGAAAAAGAGACAGAGAGATAGAAAGAGATGGACAGAAAAAAGGAGTGTCTTAAGTGGATTTTTAACAAATCGTAGACACCACTACCCTCTGAGTGCATGCTCTCTAGTGGCTGTTCATTTTTTGCCCCCAACTCTGCTACTGGAAAGCATTTAAGATGTTGTTTTGATACTTAGTCATACAATGAGAAAATACAGATAGGAAAATTCTCTGTAGAGTTCTAAATGATTACTGGTGTCATTCTCTGTCCAAAGCATAGTTCCTAATATCCAGTGCCACAAAAATATGTGGTTTTTTTCCAGACCCTCTTGACTGTCCTTTTAAAAAAATGATACTCTTATTCTTCCTTTATTCTATAGGACCATAAATGGAGCTAGCAACTCTGTATTTAGTTGACTAACTAAATACCCTTCTTATATTTATGGCTTCTCCATTTGTATCTAGACCCTTTCTCTGGGTTCTTGATTCATGCTGCTTACAAATATTCTTGCTTATTATAATTTCTTATTTATTAATAGGCACATAGGCATAGCTGATGTCTGACATTCCACTAACCCTATCTCTGTTTCCTCTAGTTCTATTTTCTCCATTTTTACCACCATTCTCAATCTCGACAATAACATAATCTTTTTATTTTTTTAAAGTGTTTATTGTGAAAGTTTACAGGGTAGATCATCAGTTTTACATTCAACAAATCATATATTTTGGTTCATTACAATAATTATAATCCCTTTCATTTACCATCAGTTAAGTGTTTCTCTCTATTCATTTTAGCTCTCTCTCACTCTTTTTTATTTTTAAACACTCAGGCATATGTAATAATTTAAACCACCAAAGGGCACATTCTGCAAGTCTGCCTCCTAGCCACCAGCTCTCAGTCCCTCTCTTTCCATGGTTCTAGAGTCCTAAGCTGCTCCCTCTTTCCATGTCCCCACCTCTGCCTACATCTCTGGTGTCGCCACTTCTATGGATAAGGTCCCACATTCCACTTATTCTCTTATCCCTTGATGGTCCTAGGGTCCTCTCTTTCTGGACTGTAAGATTAACTACTCCCCCATTTTTGTTACAAAACTCCTATCTTTACGATTGTGACAGTCACAATTAGTCATGATAATAATTACTATTGAATCATAAGAATCTTATCCGCATCTCTTTTTACCAGACCCATCTAGACAAGATGAAAACTATTAAATAGGGATTCAATCTTCCCCTGCACACTCTTAAACTAAATTCCCTCTTGAAAACTTGTAAGCCAGTCATTTAGAGCCCTCTTGTTTTAGATAGCCAATGTGTAAGTTTCCCGTCCCTATCTACCCTGTATACAGAGGAGATAGAATTGATACTTGATGTGAAGACTCCTTCCCTCTCTGTTGGTATTTTTAGCTACTGCCTCTATGAGTGCAGGCCAAGTTTATCATAATGTAGCAATTTACCCTTGTTTTCTTTATCAAAAAAAAAAAAAATCTTTAATCTTCCTCTAGTCGAGTTCTGGTTATCAAGCCATCAAGGGTAGGTCAAATAGATACTATCTGTAAGTTTGGGTGTTCTTGTGCATCTCCCCTCACTTCATATCAGTTGGATGCTTCACTCTCAGCTCTAGCCCTCTGTGGCTATTTCCTTTTCCATGGGCTCAAGTGTCCTCAGGTTCATCATCTAATTTTATATTTTGTTTTGTTTTGTTGATGAGTGTCTGATTTGAGCTTTGTCCATGCTTTCTAAGGGGTGACCCAATTGTGAGTAGACAATTGTCTTCAGTGTAAGAAAGGATGATAGACCATATGCCAGAGTATATTGGTATATTGTGTAACACCTTATTGTTAATTTGGTATTAATAACTTAGAAATATCCATAGAACAAATGATGATTGGGATTATATTTCTAGAACTTGTCAAGTAATGACTTAGGAAGAGCAAAATGTCTGATTTTTTGCACAGATGGAACATGAAGCTCAGAATGTCTCATTCCCCATGTTCATTTACTTTAGTACCTGAGGTGATAATTAAACTTGGTGTGGATTTTAAGGATATCTCAGGGTATTTCATTCTTATCATGTAAAAATAACAGTTATGAGGTAGTCTCCTCCTGGAACACCTGATTCTTGAGTTATCAGTGAGGGGAAAGGACATTAAGGGTGAACACAGTGACAGTGAAGGGCCTAAGAGAAGCTTTATGAGATTGAAACTGATTGTTATTTTCCTTATTACTGCCTTATGCTGGATAAGGGGAGGTCCCACTGAAGTCCTCAGGTTGCTACAAGTGATTTTGAACTGCGATAAAATAATACGTTCCCAAAGCCCTCAGCATCAGGAGTAGCTGCACAGCCAGAGCAAAGAGGGAGGTGGAAGTGTTTAGTTTAAGCCTCTTTTCCCTCTGACCCCCCCAGAATCCCTGGCTGCTTTAGTCTTTAATGAGGGAAGGAGATGGGTCTTGGAAATGCTTTAGATTGGGTATTTATAGGAGCTCACATGCTCCAGTTGTCTCTCTTAAGTATTACTGCTCTGATTCTTCAGTGCACAAGTTGAATAATTTACCAAAAAGCACATGTAAGTATCTCTTTATTATTCATTATAATGAACTGAGACAGGAGTAATTCTCCACTCTGCTGGAATCCCCTAGGGCTTAACATAGACAGACTTCATTTTGCTTTCCCACCATTAATTTGAGTGGAAGGAGACTCTTTTCCCTGGACAAGTGGCCTGACTACACATACCATTTGAGGAATGTGTGGGGAAAAGAGAGCGGGGGATTAGGACCCACAAGCAGAGAAATAGCAACATAACGTCAAATGGTAGGGACTCTGGACGATCTGTTAGGTGCCAAATAATGAAGTGTTACAAGGAATTATCCAGGTAACAGGAATCAGTAGACAGTGTATACTCAAGAACTGCATAATTATTTTCAATGTTCACTTGAGTTGAACATAATTAAGATGGTACATTGTTTGAAATGCATAAATTATGCACTTTTCAAACAATTAAAAAAGTACTTTTCTACCTTCTGACATCCATCCATCTACCCATCCATCCATTCATGCACCTAATCTGTCTCTTATCTCTATATTTATTTAGAACTCATGGTAAGGAAATGAGACCTTGTTTCTTTTTGAAGAATAGTGTTGTTTTCATGTCATAGCTTCTCAAAACCTCTCAGTAACAAGTTTCTATAGGAATACCCCCTCTTTACAGAAGTCTACAGCATTTGGTATGAATTTCACTTCAATGTGAAAACAAAAACAAAAACAAAAAACCCACAAAAATCCTCACCACTGGAACAATCCATATAAATGGAGAAAATATTGAAGTTGTCAAAGACTTCGTTTTGCTTAGGTCCACCATGAACACTCATGTAAGCAGCAGTCAGGAAATCAATTGCACTATTGCATTAGGCAAATCTGCTGCACAAGAACTCATTAAAGTATTCAAGGGCAAATAAATCAGTTTGAGGGCTAAGCTGCCCCTGACCTAAGTGATGTTATTTTCAATAGCCTCATAGGCATGTGAAAATTGGACAATGAGTAAGGAAGACCATGGAAGAATTGATGCATTTGAGTTATGGTATTGCAGAAGAATGTTAAAACTACCAAGAACTGCTTAAAGGACAAACAAACTAGTGTTGGAAGAAGTACAGCCAGAATGCTCCTTAGAAGTTAGGGTGGTGAGACTTTGTCTTATACTTCAGACATGTTATCAAGAAGAACCAGTCCCTGGAGGATATCATTCTTGGTAAAGTGGAGGTTCAGCAAAACAGAGGAAGACCCCAAAGAGACTGATTAGCACAGTGACAGCAGCATTGAACTCAATTGTAAGGATGATTGTGACATTTACACAGGAATGGACATTGTTTTGTTCTGTTTTGAATACAGTCATTGTGAGTTGAAAGGGATGCAATGGCACAGAACAACAACAACAAGAACATAGAGCTTTAATTGCTCAGCCTTGCTTAGTGCTATACACTAAGCAAGTTTTGATTATCATTGCATACATGTTTTTTGACCTTTTACTCAAAACATGAGTAAAAATGTAAATGTTAGAGAATTCAGGTTGCTTTCTAGTCGGACTCCTTTCTCTTTTGGTTTCCCCTAAGCAGTTCTAAGACTCCTAGGAGCTACGAATACTCTATTTTCCCGGGATGGACAATCTATACAGTAGAACTTCAGGTGATATAAATTAAAGACAGCAACTCCTGTGCCTGAAATAAAAACATCTACAAAAGCTCTGGTAGCGTAGTGGTTACGAATCGGGCTGCGAACCTTAAGGTCAGCGGTTCGAAACTACCAGGTGCTCCGCGGGAGAAAGATGAGGCTTTCTACTCCCATAAGTATTTACACCCTTGGAAACCCTGTACAGGGTCGCTATGGGTCGGAACCGACTCAACGACACTTAACAACAACAACAAACAAAAGTTAACCCTGTGAGTTTACAGTACCCTGGCAATCTCTCCCAGGGAGTCTCATAGCCCAAGGAAAGTTATATTTGCCTACTGTTTTGCTTTCTTACAAAACCAGTTTTCATCGTCTATCTAAATAATCCACCACTATTCTGGAAAAGAAGATTGACTTATGTGATGGTTTACTCTAACTTTGCTGGACCAAGATTTCTGCTTTGGCAATTGTAATGTAGTTTAATATAATATAATCACTTCCATGATGGGATCTACTATGAATAGCCAATCACTTGAAAGGCATTTTCCTTGTATGTGTGGCCCACATCAAATATTTCTGGAAGGTCTCACAAAGCTTGCTAGTGTTTTGCTCATTCTAGCTGCAGCATCCAGTTTTCATCATCTGATTTCTGGTCATTGGACTTGAGCCAATAGTCTGCCATTTTGCCTGCCAGTCATGGAATCTGTTAGCTTCTTCATCCAGTGAGCCAGCAGCCTGTCATCTTCACAGCTGGTGAGCCACTGCCTGCTGTCTGAGCTGCTAATAGTGGTGTCATCAGCCCCTAAGACTATATGAGTCAAGAGACGCCTCAGACATGACAACTGACCTTTAGACTTGGGACATTCTAACCTCTACAACCCTGTGAGCCATTTCCTTAAGATAAATCTCACTTTCACATAAATACAAAGGGGCTTCAAAAAGTTCATGGGCAAATTCAATGAAAAGATAATGGAAGATTTTCATGAACTTTTTGAAGCTCCCTTGTGATATGTAAGTTTTTCTGCCTTTTCTAGACATCCCAGTCTAGGCAACTTATTAAAAACACTTTATATATGTATTTTAAAATAGGAAGAGTTGATAATTTTGTAAGAGAAGGTTTTGTAAGAATTCAGTGAAACACTTGTGAAGACATCATTTCTCATTCTTTCTCCTCCATCTGTCCCTGCCCATCTGTCTATTTAATAAGGATTTTATTTTTACAAACTCAAATAAGGTTTTTCTCAGTTATGTATTCTTTTCAGGATGGTGCGGGATGAATCTAGCCATCTGATTAGCCTCTTAGTTGACCATTATACCAAAATCATTTGAATACACACAATACCTATTTTCTAAACTTGGAAGAGCATGATTTATGGTTTGGGATCCAAAGAAGTGGACACTCTACTTACCTTCCCTAACTTTGTGGCTTATATATATGTATGTTGAAATAGATACACTAATTGAAAGTCAAGTCACTATAATGTTTAAATTTGAGTAATTATAAAAATATTTTAGCAAATATTTCTTGATCATTTAATGTGTTTTCAGCTTGGTAATAATAGTATTAAAGGATTTGTCTTGAATATTCACCACCATCTATGATTTTTTAAATTTTATGTTTCTATTTTATAATTAAGAAAACTGATGGTCCACAGTATTGTTATGTTGTTGTTATGTGCCGTCGAGTCAGCGCCGACCCATAGCAATCCTGTGCAAAACCAAAAGAAATATTGCCGGTTCCTGTGCCAACCTCACAGTCATTGCTACGCTTGAACTCATAGCTGCTGTCATTGTGCCAATCCATCTCGTTGGGGGTCTTCCTCTATTTTGCTGACCCTCCACTTTATCAAGCATGGTGTCCTTCTCCAGGGACTGTGAGCTCCTGATAATATGTCTGAAGTATAAGAAATGAAGGCTGGCCATGCTGGCTTCTAAGGAATATTCTGAAGAAAAAAAATTCGAGCTGTGATCCACAACTATTGGTAGTTTAATAAACTGGAAAGCTTTGACATTAGCTTATATACATCTTACTAAAATATTTCATCTTTTAGTCATTTTAATACACAGAAACACTATGGAAAGCTTAAAGACTAATTAATTTTCAGGTTTTTAAAATCAGTCCTTTAGCAGCTCCCGGTGTGTTGTACCTGAACAAAAAGAGAAAGGTGTTTGCTTGTGCACAACATTGGGACACAGTTCTGGAGAAAGAGTAACCTGCGAGGATTTGCCTGTCTGTGGGATTCCATGATACTATGTATTATATTTGGGAAAGCATTTGCATGGCAATGTGTGGGCTGTAATTTCTGCCCTACCAGAGTCTATACTCCCCTGATACTCATGCTGGGAGTCTGGGCTGACTTGTTCCATTCTTCAAAAAGATAGCAAGCTCCCCAGACTCTGTGCTTTTAATTTAAAATTTTAATTTATACTTTTCCATGGATGATACTGAGACAGACATGGCCATGAGTAAATATGTCAGGATAATAATCTATTGAATGGAATTAAAATGGTGTGCGCTGGGAAACATTTTAATTTCATCTTATTCAGTTATTTGCCAAATATAATGAACAAATTGGAAGGCTGAGTTTTAAAGCTGTTTAGGATGTGAAGGTGAAGACAGGCAGAGTGGAGTGAGGCAACAAGTAAATAGCATAAATTGTTCTGGGTGGCTTTCTAAAGCATCCCTGACTGGTCACAGAGCAGCTCCTGAAACTCCTGTATTAAGAGTAGGCAGGTATGAGAGTGCATGCCCCCCTTGCCCTTAGGATACCACATGCCATTTCCCACTGTTGACAAGGAACAGAGGAACCAGGAAAATGGGACCTGAAGATAGAAAGGATTATCTTAAAACACACTTTTTTTCTTCTCTCAAGGGCTCATTGCTTTTGCAATTGCTTTGCCTCATTCTATAATACATCAGATTCCTGGTGTGGCACCATAGGATAAGCACTTGACCTCCAGGTCAGTTTGAACTGCAAGGTCGGTGGTTGAAACTCACCAGCCGTTCCTCAGAAACTCTCTAAAAGGTTGCTTTGAGTTGGCACTAACTCGATGGCACTTAACAACAACAACAACATAATACTTCAATGTAAGTCAAAGCTGAAAGGAATAAAGAGGTTAAAAAAAAAGAAGAAGAAGAATCCCAAAGCCAGAGGGTGCTCATCCGGTATAATTTTCTGTGGAGAAGCCCCTTGCTACCATGTATGCTTGCACCCCATTTATCCTAAGATGCACTCCTACTACTGTCTCTGAGAAACTGCTTCACTATCTAATGGTGTCTCCCTGGGTCATGAATGAGGCCCTTAGAATGATTATCACTTTTCTATGATGCCTGTACTTAATGTCCCTTAAGGGAATTGAATGCATTTCTCCAAAGATCCTTGCCTGGTATCCTGACTCAATCCATTCACCTGCAATTCCATCCTCATCACCCCTTTGCTCTCACTACCTTCCACACTCACACAGTTTGCATTTGTTTTCTGCAATGTCTCAATATGATTGAGACTCTAATATTCTCTGTATTCAGATCTTTGAGACTGTGAATTGTCCTATTTATGCAGTGAAGTATATGAAAAGACAAGGACATCACTGCATAAGCTTGGACTTCTGGGGCAACTGAATTCTTTTTCAGGTATTCAAAATTATATACATTGATTTCTCAATTATGCATTTTTAGAAATAAAATTCTTTACAATAGGTCATTAGCCTACTATTATCATTAATCACTATGTAAGCCACTTTGAAAGAGGCCTGATAAAAAAATGCAAAGATAAAGTTACCTCAGTGGCTTTTCCTTACATGTCTGTCAGTTTGTTGTACTGTGGGGGCTTGTGGGTTGCTGTGATGCTAGCAGCTATGTGCCATTGGTGTTTCAGATGCTAGTTGGGTCACCTTTTGTAGACCGGATATGGAGGTGTCCAACTAGAACAGACCAGAAGAAATGAATAGGTAGCCCAATTCTGAGGTATTTGTCTCTGGACACCTAATGAATAACAGTGAAACATTGTCAGATAAAGTGTTAGAAGATGAGGCCCTCAGATTGGAAGGCATTTAAAATACAACTGAGAAAGAGCTGACGACTTAAAGTGGAATTAACCTTAATGATATGGATAGAACTAAGCTTTCAGGACCTTCACTTGTTGATGGGGCACAACTCAAAATGAGAAGAAATAGCTGAAAACATCCCTTAATAATTGGAACATGGAATATACAAAGTATGACTCTAGAAACATTGAAAATCATAAAAAAATGGAACGCATAAATATTGGTATTCTAGGTATTAGTGAGCTGAAATAGACGGATACCAGCCATTTTGATTTGGATAATCATAAGGTTTTCTATGCCAGGATTAGAAAATTAAGGAGGAATGGTGTCACACTTAACATCCGAAAGAACATTCAAGATCTATTTGGGAATGTGATAGGATAATTTCTATATGCCTACAAGGAAGATTAATTAATGCAACTATTATTCAAATTTATACACCAACCACCAAAGACAGTGATGAGGAATTGATGAATTCTCTCAATTTCTTTAGTCTAAACTTGATCAAAAATAGAATTTAAGTGCATTGGTAATTACTGGTTATTGAAATATAAAGGTTGGAAATAAAAAAGAGGGATTGGTAATTAGAAAATAGGGCCTTGGTGATAGAAGTGATGCTGGAAATAGCATGGAAGAATTTTACAAATCCAACATATTATGCATTGTAAATAATTTTTCAGCAACATAAATGGGGACTATACACAAAGATGAACTTTACCAGATGGAACACACAAGAATCAAGCTGTCTACACTGGTAAGAAGAGATTACGGAGAAATTCAATAACATCAGTCTAAAACAGGCTAGGAGTCGACTGTGGAACTGATCATCAATTACTCAAATGTAACATCACACTGAAGCGAAAGAAAATTAAAACGAGTCCGTGAGAACCAAAATATGATATAAAGTATATCCTACCTGAATGTAGAGACAACCTCAAGAACAGATTTTATGCACTGAAAACTAATGAAAGAAGATAAAAGGAGTTGTGGGATGACATGGAGAACATTATACATGAAGAAAGCAAAAGGTCATTAAAAGAACAAGAAAGAAAGAAAAAACTAAAATGATGTTAGAAGAGACTCTGTAACTTGCTCTTGAATGGAGAGTGTAGCTAAAGTGACTTGAAGAAATTATGAAGTAAAAGAGCTGGACAGGATATTTCAAAGGGCAGCTCTAAAAGACAAAGTCAAATATCCTAATTAAATGTGCAAAGGACTAGAGTTAAAAAACCAAAAGGAAAGAACACACATTTCTCAGGCTGAAAGAAGAGAAGAAAACATTCAAGCATTGGATTACAATTTTGAAGAATTCTGTGGGCAAAACATTGAACTGTGCTGGAAGCATCAAAAGAAGATGGAAGGAATACACAGAGTTATAATGCCAAATAGAATTGCTTGACGTTTAGCTATTTCAGGAGGTAGCATATGATCAAGAACTGATGGTATTGTAGGAAGGAGTCTAATGCACTGATTGTTGTTGTTGTTGTTGTTAAGTGCCTTCGAGTCGGTTCCGACCCATAGCGACCCTGTACAGGGTTTCCGAGGGTGTAAATCCTTACGGGAGTAGAAAGCCTCATCTTTCTCCCGCGGAGCAGCTGGTAGTTTCGAACTGCTGACCTTAAGGTTCGCAGTTCGAAACTACCAGCTGCTCTGATAGCACTAGAGAAAACCAAGGCTCCAGAAATTAAGGTTCCATTGGAAGACCTTCAGGAACTGATGCAGAACTGGAAGCACTCACTACTCTATGCCAAGACATTTGGAAGACAACTATCTGATTAACTGACTGGAAAAATGCCCATTCCAAAGAAATGTGACCCAATGGAATTAGGAAACCATCAAACAATATCATTAACATCACATGCAAGTAAAATTTTGCTGAAGATAATTCAAAGATAGTTGCAGCAGTACATCAACAGGGAGTTGTCAGAATTTCAAGCTTAGGGCATGGAACCAGGGACATCATTGCATATGTCAAATGGATCTTGGTTGAAAGCAGAGAATACCAGAAAGATGTTGACCTGTGTTTTATTGACTATGCAAAAGCCTTTGACTGTGTGAATCATAACAAACTATAGATAACGTTTTGAAGTGTGGATATTCTAGAAAACTTAAGTGTGTTCATGCTAAACCTGTATATAGTTGTTCAAACAGAACAAGGGAATAGTCAATGGTTTAAGATCAGGAATGGTGTGTGTCAGACATGTATCTTTCCACTGTATTTATTCAAATTGTATGCTGTGCAAATGAAAAGTTAGAGTAAATGAAGAAGAATGCTGCATTAGGATTGGAGGAAGACTCATTTAAAACCTGCAAGATCCAATTACACTGCTTTCCTTGCTAAAAGCAAAGAGAATTTAAAGCACTTGATAAAGACCAAAGACTTCATCCTTCAATCTGGATTACAACTCAACGTAAAGAACACAAAAAATCCTCACAACTAATAACATACTAATAAATAGAGAAAAGGTTGAAGTTGCCAAGGATATCATTTTACTTGGATCCACAATCAAAACTCAGGGAATCAGTAGTCAAATCAAGCATGTATTGCAATGTGCTAATCTGGTAGCATAGTGGTTATGAATCAGGCTGTGAACCTTAAGTTCAGCAGTTTGAAACTACCAGCTACTCCATGAGAGAAAGGTAAGGCTTTCTGCTCCCGTAAAGATTTACAGCCTCAGAAACCCTGTACAGGGTCACTGTGGGTTGGAACCGACTCAACGGCACTTAACAACAACATCAATCTGGTTCACAAGACCTTTTTAAATTGTTAAAAAGTAAAGACGTCACCTTGAGGACTAAGGTGCCCCTGACCCAACCTTTGGTGTTTTCAATTTCCTTATATTGAACATGGAATGTATAAAATATTGTGAAATCTGGACAATGAATAAGGAAGACTGGAGAAAAATTTATAGTTTTGAATTGTGTTGGTGAAGAATATTGAAAGTACTGTGGACCACCAGAAAAAGAAATAAATCAGTCTTGAAAGAAGTAAGTTAGAGTGCTCCTTAGAAGCAAAGAGGGCAAGACTTCATCTTATGTACTTTGGACAGGTTATCAGCAGGGACTAGTACCTGGAAAATGACATGATGCTTAGTGAACTAGACAGTCGTTGTAAAAGAGGAAGACCTACAACACAAGATGGACTGATACAATGACTGCAACAAGGGGATCAAACATAACAATGATTTTAAGAAGTTTCATTCTGTTATGCATAATGTCTGGAACCAAGTATTCAGCACTGAACAACACTGTTTTTTGCCAAAAATTTCTAGTGCAGAACCCCACACAGATAGAGTGCAAAATACTTCTGAAAAGTGATTTTTCCTGCAAAAAGCATTTGAAGAAAAGCATAGAAGTGAAATAATCTATAGATAAGCTAGAAAAACTATGGATCAATGAAGTAGGTGATGTAAAAAAATGTAAATCTTATAATTTCTGATATTTTAGGCAACTGAATATATTTTTACTTAAAATGGGCTGAACCAATCCTAGCTCAGATTCCATTTGTTCTAGATTTAAAAATATAAAAGGTTTTACAATTCTTTGGAACGTTAAAGTCAAATTGATTAGGTAACATCGGGCTGTGAACCGCAGGATCAGCTGTTCGAAACTACCAGCTGTTCCGCGGGAGAAAGATGAGGCTTTCTGTTCCCGTAAAGATTTACAGCCTTGGAAACCCTGTACGGGGTCGCTATGAGTCGGAACCGACTCCACGGCACATAACAACAACAATATACTTCTACCAGGTGGTGGCCGAGACACGCAAGCGCACAGGCCTGAAGGAGGGCATCGTGGCCCTGGACAACTTCCTGGACAAGTTGTAGGTGGCCTTCCGGGTGACAGCCAATAGCCCCGAGTGGGACTCAGCCAGCACGCGCACAGAAACGCGTCCTTGCATTCTCCTCACACCTGGAGACTCCACCCTGCCTGTGAGGCCTTGGGGGGGGGGGTCCACTCTGTGTCATCGCTCAATAGTCACACTCGATGCCATTTCTTCCGATATTTATTTCAAGATTTCAAAGGTACATTGGAAATGGCCTCTTTGCAGGGACTTTTATTTGGCTGGTGCGGGAGGTGGGATGGGACACCTGACTTTTTCCCCACATTCAGAGGGAAATGCAAACTTCCAAAAAAAAAAAAAAAAAGATTAAAGCATTAAGAGGTTTATTTGGGTGAGTGGACCTTAGTGGATGCCCCCATCCCAGGCAGGGGCACGGGTCGGGGGAGTAGACACGTGTTCTGTGGACAGAAATCGAGGCAGGAAGTGGTGTCTGTCACCCAGAGTGCCTCCAGCTGTGTCAGTACCAGGGGACTAATAAACTCAGCATGGTGGTGAAAAAAAAAAAGGTGGTGGTGATGGTGTGCCGTGGAGTTGATTCCGACTCTTAGCGACCCTGCACAGTGTTTCCAAAGCTGTCAATCTTTACAGGAGCAGAAAGCTTCTTCTTTCCTCCCACGGAATCGCTGGTAGAACTGCTGACTGTGAGGTTAACAACCTGACTTGTAACCTGAATTATGCTTCCAGAGCTCCTTTTCCATGTAAAACAGGTTGATAAGTAAGGCAATAGACCTTTCTGATAGTAGTAACAGAGCAGACTTTTAAAAATAGAATTTTATTTTTAGAATGCTTTGCTTTACTCAGTCCTCATAATATTGAACGACTCTATGAGGCAAATAATGTTATCATTATTGTTAAGTGATGTCCAGTCTGTTCTGACTCAGACACCTTATATAGGGTTTCCAAGAAGCAACTGGTGGGTTTGAACTAACAACCTGATGATTAGTAGTCCAGTGCTGATCCTACTATAGCACCATACCAGTGGAGTTTCTGAGAGGTTAAATAAATGCCTTGTCCTAAGGTCTTTGATGTTAAGTGCTGGTAAGTCTTCCAAGTATAGCAACCCTGCATAAGGTATCAAAGGAGCAGCTGGTGGGTGTGAACCACTGACCTTGTAGTTTGTAGTCCAGTGCTGATCCTACAGTGCTACACCAGTAGCCAGAACCCAGATTCAAACCCATGTCTGTCAGATGTCACACCCTGCCATTAGCGTTACAATCTTCTTCTCTATAATGTTCACTTTAAGGAGCTCTGGTAGCATAGTGGTTACAAACTGGGCTGTGAACTGCAAGATCAGCAAGGACTGTGAACCGCAAGGTTGAAACTACCAGCTCTTCCACAGGAGAAAGATGAGGCTTTCTGCTCCCATAAAGATTTATAGCCTCGGAAACCCTGTACAGGGTTGCTATGAGTCGGAACTGACTCCAAGGCACATAAACCACCACCACCACAATAATGTTCACTTTACATCTGTCACTCAAAGTTCTAAAGTACTCTCAATACCCGTCATTGGTCTAGATGATCTAGATGATGTCAAGATCCACGTAGAAAGCCATCTACTTCTTGATTGATGGAGATGATTCCACTGTTACCACGTATTCATATTTTCCATTCTTTACAGTGTGTTGGTTTATTGTTTTGTTTTGTTATGCCCCTGCTCATTTGCTGAAGGGCCTTGTTAAGATTTTCCATATGGTGAACCCTCCATTTTTTATTTTTTGAGTTTTTATTGTGAATTTTATGATAGTTTACATGGGAGAACACTAGCTTTACATTCATCCTATCGTATTTCATTTCATTGCAATGATTGACAATCCCCTCCATGCATCATCAAACAAACAAAGGGTACACCCCACAAGCCTGCCCCCCACCCCGACATCAACACACAGCCCCTCTCCCTCCCTGAGTCCAGAGTCTCCAGCTGCTCCCTCTCTCCATGTCATCGTCTCTGCCTCCATCTCTGGTGTCACTGACTCTCTGGATAGGGTTCTCACATGATGATCTTAGGGACCTCTGCTCCTGGATTGCAAAATCAATCACTCCCCTCCTTTTGTAACAAAACATCTACCTTTATATTTCCAACCCTCACAGTAGTCCTGATAGCAATTATTCACTACTGTACCACAAGAGTCTGAACCCCATCTCCTTGCATCAGCCCCGTCCCAACAGATTGGAAACCACTCAGTGGAGGAACCCTCCAATTTTGACTTCTCTTTTTAATTATTTTATAATTCCTTAATTTTCCTATCTCTTCTCTCTTAACCAGCTTCCTACTTAAGCAATAGCTGAACCCAATCATTGCATTCTCTATGCCTGCCCCTGAACACCTAAGTATTGCTGGAGAAAATCTTCACCAAACAGGCCGAGTATCATCACTATAAATGGAAGCTCATTAACTACAAATGGGACCTCAGTGCTGCCTGCAAATCCAAATAGAGTTCTCTAATAATTTTGCTCTCATAATCTGCAACAGCTATTTAATGGTGTTTTTTTTTTTTTGCTCTTCCAACCTCGCTGTATTAGTCTCCTATTTTCTTTGAACTGATTACTTTACCAACTAATCTGAAGAAAATAGAAATGATCATTAAGTTCCCTTGATTTTCCATAGCTAAATCCACAAACTTAACTTGTGTTTCTATACTTTTTTTTTTCTTTTATAATACAACATAAGGAGCCTATCTTCAGCGCTTTAGTACTCATGCTTTTTCAACTTAACGGGAAGTTTCCTCAGCCAGTCATCCCTTTCTACTGCCTCATCATCTACTCCCATGTGATCAGATCTTTCTCATCATTATCTACTCATGCATTGGAATTTCGAAGGGCAGGGACCTTGTCTCATTCACGGTTGTATCTCTAATCAACAGGGGCTTGTTACAAAAGCAGGATGTTGGTCTGCACCCAGATTTAGTGAATCATAATCTGCAATTTAACAGGATGCACTGGTGATTTGGAGGCACATTAACATGTGAAGAGCACTAGCCTAGCATTTACTAAATAGTGTCAAATGAATATGTAAATTCTCAAGTGTTTACAATATTCCAAAACAAAAACAAAAACCCAAGAGTACAAGTCTCTGGAGAGCACAATGCCTTCTAGTTCTCTTCTCACCTTCAATGAATTAAAAATTAAAATTCTGGCTGCTGACATAATCAACACCTCACTCTCTCCCAACTCTTCTCAACTTCTTCAATCTTCTTTTTGCCCTTAAACTGCAACCCTTCTCGTCAAG
>NW_006408676.1:3192376-3195943 GCF_000296735.1 Chrysochloris asiatica | reverse complement strand
ATTCAGTAAGTCCCATTACATCTAGAATAAAATAAAGACTTTAAAGCAGCTCTGTATCTCACCAACCCTGTGCTCTACCCATTTTCAAATCCCCTTCATGGACATTCTAACTTCTAGCCAATTCCTTATGTGAGTCAGTCTTTGTTTCAGGGCTACACACCTGCCTTATATGCTATGCTTTCTGTAACCAGCATCTATCTTTGCAAGGTGTTCTTTCTTGTTGTTCAGTTTCAGAGTGATGTTAAATATTGACAAAGGCCTGAGTCCCAACTCTGGGAGTAGAGCTTCCCACCTCTTCTACTCACAGTCATCTTAGATCACAGAAGAGTCCTCCCAGGTTGTTTTTTGTACATTACCCCCATTAGACAGAAAGTCCCCTGGATGGAAAGAGAGGACTACTCCACAGCTTATCTCTGGACCTGGCACTTGTTTTTGTTGTTAAGTGCCTTTGAGTCTGTTCCGACTCATAATAACCCTGTATAGGGTTTCTGAGGAGCTGCTAGTAAGTCTTGCGATTCAAACTGAACTTGTGTTCCAGTGCTTACCATAGTGTCTCACCAGGACTTAGTAGGTGCTTAATAAATGTTTGCTAAGAAAATGGGTGAATTTAAAGTGGTAATTTCTGTTTACAGTTCTTATAGTGTTCATGGATGTCATTTAATGTCATTATATTTTATCTTTTGCCTAAGACTTTAAGAATTTTGAAGCAAGGTACTGTTTCTTATGATGTTTTATGATTTATTTTTATTTTATTTTTACCTCCATCCCTTTGGGAAGCTAATAAATTTATCTTCCCAACATACACTGTGGAGCTACAGAGGGGCTTGAAGACTAGGAAAAAGCCAGCCCAATCATTATTTCTTTGAGAGAGCATTCTCTTGCCTTTCTGTCTACCCTTTCTTTTGTAATTATATTTAGCAACCCTACGCTTTACCAAGATAGGAATTCTCCTCCTCTCTCCTCCCACAGCTGGGCAGTTTAACCCTGCTTTTGTAGTAGTAAGCGATTTCACCTCTTTTTGGAGCTACCTTTCCACATAAATCATTCCCTTCATTTCCCTCCATGGGATCAGATGCTCTATTCTGAACTGCCTTCAGCCTGGCTTCTTCACTTGGCCTGTGAGGTGTGTGAAGTCACTCCTTTTATTCAAGGTTGAGTGCTCACTATCCTTGTGGGAACAGGAAGATTCCTTTGTCTGCTTTGGGATGCAATGATGGATATATCATGGGTCATGGCTAAAACCATAATACATAATTATTCTACAGCCGATTTTCTGCCTCAAGTGAAAACATTTTCAGGATACTGTGCACCTTCCTTGCTTTTGCTTCAAATGGCATTTCCTCTAGGGCCCCTTACCCTGGATGCCTTTATACATGTTTTCTCTGAGTAACACTACACACACAGTCTCTCTCACACACGCCTTTCTTCTTGTTCTATGTATTCATTTTACTTTCCCACTCCAGCTGGTGTTCGCTTGGCACTGCCTTCGAATTTAGAATAATCTGCAGATGTCATATATAGGCCAGCCTTCTGAAGTCCAATACGCTTGCACTACAGAAATGCATTTGAACTGGATCCTCTCTGAGCAGCTCTTATCCCTTACCACTCTTCTGCAGGGGCTCATCTATATATCCCCAAGCAATACCTTATCATCAAACATTAGCTGTAGCAGTTATTATTCTCATTGAATTGCCAACTATCTGAATAAAAGATTCCCTTACATAATTTAAGGTCCTTGTTGATACTCTAAAGTTGGCTCTATTTGTAATTAGAAATAACTGAGTAGTTAAAATTTCCCAAGAGAACAGCTTTGTATAATTTAAAATTCCTTGGGAGTTGATCTAAAAATATTTAATTTTGACTTACCTACTTTCCTTTCCTTTAAAAAAAAGATCATTTATGTTTGGTCTAGGAATTCTCTAAAGCAAGATCTTCCTCTTCCCATTTTTCTAAATTGTGTTATTAATGTATTTTAATACAAAAACTCACCTACTGTGGTGGAGTCAATTCTGACTCCAGTTGAGCTAGTAGAACAGGGGAGAACTGCTCCCATAGGACTTTCAAGACTGTAAATCTTTACAGAAGCAGACTGCTATGACTTTCTCCAAGGCAACTGACTGGTGGATTTCAACTGCTGACCTGACCTCTCAATTAGCAGTCAAGGGCTTAATCACTGCACCACCAGGTCTTGGCATTATTTCTTAGAGTTCAATGAATTATAACTTAAGAAAAAAATAAATGTAAAAACAAACACTATTATATGTGGTAGTTGTTTTTAGGTGCCATTGAGTTGGCACTGACTTATAGCAACGCTATGCACAACAGAACGAAACACTGCCCGATCCTGGGCCAACCTCACACTCATTTCTACATTTGAGACCATTACTGCTGCCACTGTGCCAATCCATCTCGTTGGGTATCTTCCTCTTTTTCTCTGAACCCCCACTTTACCAAATATGATATCCTTCTCCAGTGACTAGTCCCTCCTTACTAGTATATCCAAAATATGAAGTTTAGGTAGTATACCACATTTTTTTTTTTTTTAAGAAATGCATTATGATAGAAAGAGGAAAAGAAGAACAAGGTAGGTAGGGGAATTCTGAGTCAGGTTTGCATGGGCTAAATGGGGCAGATGTAAATAGTGATATTTAATCAAACTTGGAAAACCAGGGCTTTGTGATACAGAGATCGAGGCATGGTCTAAATGGGTAAAAGAGGAGAAATAATGTTAAGGTGCTTGACTGTCTTATGAATATTAGTTTCCCATGCCTACTATTGTAAAATAGACACTTGAGTTCGATAGAAAGGAATATCAGGAAACATGATTACAGAAAGCTTCTAAGCCCGTCTTCAGCCTATAACTGATTGGAATACATTAAAGGAGTTCTAGAACTTGACTAGTGAAATAAGCTCCATGCAGAGCCTTTGTAGTATAGGATTTTTGGTGGACTCCTGAGCCCCATCCAGAACCTTCTGAGGTGGGACATTCCACTTGAAAGGATAAGCAGACCAGCCTGGAGCAGCTAGAGGAACAGAATATACTTCTTGAAAAAAAGACCAGTAAGAAAAATCCATAACAAAAACAGCAGTATGGTTGGCTACTACAAGAAAAAGTAAGTTGTTCACCAGAGAGCTATCAAGGCCAGCAATCAAGTCCCTTCAGGACAAAATCCCCCTCCAAGACTGAAACTCAAAGGGAACATATGAGCAGGCATGTAAGCTTGCTGGCTACCACATAGGTATACTGGTGAGTGAAAGAAAGGAAAAGGCAGCAATGATATGGGCTGAGTTTGACCATGTTCCACAGACAGACTCCCATTGACCTGAAGATGAAAGAGAGAAGAGGATGGCTGGTTGTTCCGAAGTGTGGTGAGACCTGGGAACTCCTGAGCCCATGGGCAAAGACATAACTACGGAGGGCTAGAGCTAAGAGTGAAGCACCCAGCTAATATGAAGTGAGGGGAGACACACAAGAATGTCCAAACCTGTAGACAGTACTCCTTCAACTAAGCTTCTATGGCTTGATGATCAGAACTCAGCTAGAGGAAGATTTAAAAAAAAAAAAAA
>NW_006408676.1:3164821-3188730 GCF_000296735.1 Chrysochloris asiatica | reverse complement strand
ATAAGTGTTTTGGTGTACATCCCCCCTCAAACAAACAAACAAACAGAGGGAATATAAGCAAATACTGTGGAATGATGATGCACAAAAGAGATTGTAATCACCGCAATGAAATGATGAGTGTAAAACTAATGTACTCCCACGTAGACTAAAACTCAAGTCACAATAAAAACTTAAAAAAACAAAGCAAAACAAAAATCAAGAATTGCATTATGGTACTTTCACATTTAAACCAGTCACATTCACTAATATTTTTTTTTAAATTGAACCCTCAGTAGAAGATCACTGTAAAGACACTGGGCAGGGGTGAAAGACATCAAGGTCCCCATGCATTCCCATTGATAAAATTACTTTTTATTTTTATGTACATAACATCATAAAACTATGTATAAATCTCTTATGCTTATTCCCTTGCATTACTGTAAAGTTTGAAATTATAAATTCTACATATATAAGAGCAATACAATTTAAATTAACATTAATTTCATGAAACAGATGATGTTTTATTGAAATTAAATTCCAAGTTGTGATGTGAATATGGTACTGACCGCTTTAAGACAATTTCATTTGAATTTAGTATTTACCATATGATTACTAAGTTCTCTTTGCACATGTGTTCATTCCAACACTTGAAAACCTTCACTACTGTAGCATATTCTGATATTTTTCTGTCTTCCTTGACCCAGCAAGTCTACCTTGGTATTTTTCTCACTCACATGAAACAGTGAAAGATATATTCTTTGGTATCAATTTGATGAAAGTACAAAAACAAATCAGGGCATTTAAATGCAATAGTCCCTCATTATAAAGTGCGTATTGCACTACAGGGTAAGCAGTGAACCTTCACATATATCATTTAAATATGTGTTGAAAACCTACTAGATGCCACATGCCCTGTGAGAAGAGATACAGAATGAGTAATAATAACTTGGTCCCTGTCTGTGTGGTAATTATAGTCAAGCAAATAATTATGTAAGCAACCTTATGCACAACACAATGAAACATGGCCTGGTTCTGTGACATCCTCACAGTTGTTGTTGTGTACATCCATTTTTGTTACCACTGTATCAATCCATTTCCTTAGAAGTCTTCCTCTTTTTCTCTGGACCTCCACTATACCAAATATTATGGCCTTCTCCAAGGATTGATTTTTCCTGACACTGTGTCCAATGAACAAAAGATGAAGTCTTGCCATCCTAACTTCTGAGGAACATTCTGGCTATTCTTTTTTCAAGTCAGACTTGCTTGTTCTTCTGACAGACCATGGTGCTTTCGATATTCTTTGCCAACACCATAATTCAAATGAATCAATTCTTTTGTGATCTTCCTTATTCAGTATTCAACTTTCACATGATTGCTGCTGTTCTTGCTTTATTAAGTGCCAGAGAGTCAGTTCAAACTCATAGAAACCCTGTATAGGGTTTCCAAGGAGCAGTTGGTGAGTTTGAATCACTTACCTAACAGGTCAAACCAACCTTGAAGTTGAGTGTTTATCCTATGGTGCCACACCAGGACTCCATGTATGTTGTTGTTAAGAGCTATCAAGTTGTTTGACTCATAGCAACCCTGTATAAGATTTTCAAGAAGTGGCTCGTGAGTTTGAACTGCCAAACTTGTGGTTCAAAGTGACCTTGTGGTCCAGAGGTTATTCAACAGTGCTACACCAGGACTCCACCACATGCATATTAGGTGATATGGCTTGGGTCAGTCAGGTGCACCTTAGTCACTCTAAGTGATATCTTTGCTCTTTAATAATTTGCTTCTTCTGCTGTGTGCCATGGAGTTGGTTCCAAATCATAGCGACCCTGTACAGGGTTTCCAAGGCTGTAAATCTTTATGGGAGCAGAACACCTCATCTGTCTCCCGTGGAATAGCTGGTAGTTTTGAACTACTGACCTTGTGGTTCGCAGCCTGTTATGTAACCACTACACTACCAGAGCTCCTTAATACTTCAGAGAGGTTTTTGTTTGTTTGTTTGTTTGTTTTGCAACAGATTTACTTAATGTAATAAGTCTTTTGATTTCTTAACTGCTGCTTCCTTAAGTATTGATTATGGAGCCAAACAAAATGAAGCATTTGATAGCTTCAATCTTTTCTCCATTTTTTTCATGATATTATTTATTTGTCCAGTTGTGAGGATTTTCCTTTTGTTTACATTGAAGTGCAATCCATACTGAATGCTGTAGAATTGTATGAGTAAGTGTTACAAATCCTAGTCCCTTCCAGATGGTGGGCTGAGCTGCTGGATTTGTGGCTAGCAGTCCAGAGCGTTTCCCTTGTTCTCTTTGAATTACTGTCTCTTGATCTATATATAGGTTCCTCATTAGCACAATTAAGTGTTGTGGAATACCCTTTCTTTATACTGTAACCCATTTTTATGATCCAAATCAAGCACAAGTAAACATATTTGTAGTATTCTCTGCTTTTAGTCAAGATCTCTATGACATCAGCGATGATATACCTGGTTACATGTACTCTTCTGAATCCAGCTTGAAATTCTGGCAGCTCCCTGTCATGTACTGCTGCAACCAGTTTTGAATTAGCTTCAGCAAAATTTTTCTTGCATATGATATTAATGATCTTATTTGTTGATTTCCACATTACATTGGGCGCCTTTCATTGGAATGGGCACAGATATGGATCTTTCCCAATTGGTTGGCCAGATAGCTTCTTCCAAATTACTTGGCATAGACAGTGAGTGTCTCTAGCACTGCATCAGTTTTGTGAAATATCTCAATTTGTATTCCATCAGTTTCTGGATACATTTTTCTGCCACTGCCTTTAGTGTAGCTTGTACTTCTTCATTAAATACCTAAGTACTGCATAATTGACTTAAGTAGCATAAATTCGATGAAGCGCAGGTTGCAGTCTTGAAAGCTGTATAGTAATATTGTGGTTGTTGTTAGGTGCCATCGAGTAGGTACCGACTCATAGCGACCTTATGTATAATATAATGAAACATTGCCCAGTCCTGGGCCAACCTCACAATTATTGCCATGCTTGAGCCCACTGATGCTGACATTTTGCCAATCCATCTCACTAGGGGTTTTCTTCTTTCTCTGACCATTGACCTTATCAAACATGATATCCTTCTCCAATGACAGGTCCCTCCTGACAATAGGTCCAAAGTATGAGAAACAAAGTTTGGCCATCCTGGCCTCCAAGGAGCACTCTGGCTGCACTTTTTGTAGGGTCACCAAAAATTGGAATTGACTTGAAGGCTACTAACAACAACAATACAGTCTTGGTATTGCACTTTGGGTTAATGTGCTGGACTGCAAAATCAGTTTGAATTATAGGTTGGCAGATCAAGCTCACCAGTAGCTCCTCAGAAACTCTATACAGTCGCTATTGGTCAGAACCAACTTGATGGCACTTAACAACAACAGCAATAGCTTTGCATTTTAGCATTACCTTACAAAGAGAATGGAAATTTAGAATGATGTAGCTGCATTAGAAAATAAAGAACATTTGCTACTGTGTACTCATTAAAGCAGAGTCCTGGTGTGGAGCTACAGAATAAGTATGGGACTGCTAACTACAGGTCAGTAGTTCAAACCCACCAGCTGCTCCTCAGAAACTGAGTAGCTTTGAGTCAGACAAAGAATTGTGTCCAATTCTTTGGACATTAACATCTATCAGTTATTTATACAGGAGAGTCAAAAACTTGTTATTCAGCAACCAGATTATCTAAATGCTCTTGCAGCCATTTGCATATATATGTGAGCTGTAACTTTTACTTTTTAGTTAAACATGATTCTCAGACACACATGTTACTGCATTCATATTTAAAATGATAAAATCTTCCACATCTGACATTTAGGCCACTGAGGAGCATTTCATGACCCTTCTGTCTGAAATGTGCTCCAAGCTTGAATGTCACACTCCATTCCTATCCTGCTTTCTTCGCCCCCACCCCACCCCAATTTATTAGTATCTGAGGAGTTCCTGGGTGATGTTCCAGATTGAAGTTCCCAGGAAGACTCCTGGTAAGAAAGTTTTGGTGATCTACTTCAGAGACACCAGTCATTGAAAATCCTGAGAAGCACAGTTATACTTGAACACATATGGAGATATCATGAGTTAGAATCAACTCAATGGAAACTGGTTCTATTTTGGGGAATAAATATCTGAAATTATAATAAAAATATTAACAAGCTCTGGTAGCATAGTGGACTATAAGTTGGACTACTAATCATATTGTCATCATTTCAAAACTACTAGTAGTTTCACAGGAGAAAGATGGGGCTTTCCACTCTGGTAAAGATTTACTTATTGGGAACCCTATACAGGGTCAGTATGAGTCGGAACAAACTCTACCACACATAACCACCACCAACACCATGATAAATATTTTACATATGTTTATTATATTGTTTCTATTTATGTCTTACTAGATATAGCTTTATGAGCACAGACTTTGTCTGCCTTGTTCCCTAATATATTTTCAACTCTTAGAAAGTTGCTAGTACATATTAGGCAACGTTTACACAATTGTTAAATTAATGAACAGTTAATGAACTTGGTGTGGCGCTGTGTGTTAATGCATCACACTGCAAAGTCGTTTGAACTGCAAGGTCGGCAGTTCAAGCTCACTAGCTGCTCCTCAGAAACCTTATACAGGGTCGCTATGGGTCAGAATAGACTTGATGGCACTTTAACAACAACAACAATGAACTTTTATTCTTTTGCATTTGCATAGCCAAATTATATAAACAAAGCATAACAGAAACACAAAACTTAAAGGAAGTCAGTGTCGCTACTCTGGAAGGCATATGCTATTTTGTTTAAATTCCAACCTGTCTTTTGTCTGATTTCTGTAAGGCAATGGCTCTCAAATGTGTTCCTCAGAAGAGCAACTGTAGCACCAGCCCCAGCACCAGAACCATCTGGTACATTCTTAAAAAAAAAACAACTTCTTATCCCTAACCCCAGGAACACTGCAGCAAAAGCTTCTAGTGGTCAGTCTTTCAATGTCTTTTAGGAAATTTTCTGTTCTTCCTTAATTTTACTTCAACATCTTCTCATCATATTCTCCACACCCATGGCAAGACTAGTTAAAAGATGTGTATAAGTTACTTCCAAGTATCTTTCTTTTTCTCCTAAGCTATTTTATCTCTCTATATATAAAATTTTGCAGTCATTTGGGGAAACTTTGCAAAGCAAATTGGTTTTCCATTCAACAATTCACACATATCTTTATTCACGACATTGACCACAGATCCCACAGTGTAACAGTGTGACCTACTTCCTCCCTGTCTTTACCATTTCCATGTGTCCTTCTTTCTACCTCTTTTTGCGCTGTGAGCCTGTCCCCCAGCAAACACTGTCCTTTTGATCTCAGACGGTTGATTATTTTAAGGAGCTCCTACTCCCCTGATGTTATTGTTGACGTTATTGTTGTTGTGTTGTTGTCAGGTGCCATCGAGTCAGAACCGACTCATAGCGACCCCATGCACAGCAGAACGAAACAATATCTGATCCTGGGACAACCTCATTACCGCTGCCACACTCGATGCCATCCATGATGCCACCTGGCCGATCCATCTTGTTGGGGGTCTTCCTCTTTTTCTCTGACCCTCCATCTTACCCAACATGACATCCTTCTCCAGTGGCTGTTCCCTCCTGACGATATGTCCAAAGTATGAGAGACGGACGAAGTTTAGCCATCCTGGCCTCCAAGGAGCACTCTGGCTGCACTTCTTCCAAAACAGATCTATTGGTTCTTTTGGCAGCCCATGACGCTTTTAGTATTCTCCTCCAACACCACAATTCAAAGGCATCAATTCTTCTACGATCTTCCTTATTCTCTGACCAGCTTTCGCATCCATATGAGGCTATTGAAAATACCATGGCTTGGGTCAGGCGCACCTTAGTCCTCAAGCTGACATCTTTGCTCTTCAACACTAGAAAGTTCTGTGCAGCAGATTTGCCTAATGCAATATGTCATCTTATCTCTTGACTGCTGCTTCCGCGAGTGTTGATAGTTGATCCAAGAAGAATGAAGTCCTTGAAAACCTCAATTTTTTCTCTCTTGATAAGAATGTTGTTTATTGGTCCAGTGGTGAGGATTTTTGTTTTCTTGACATTGAGATGCAATCCATACCGAAGGCTGTGTTCCTTGAGCTTCATCAATAAATGTTTCAAGTCCTCTTCACTTTCAGCAAGCAAGGTTGTATCATCTGCATATCGCAGGTTGTTAACAAGTCTTCTCCAATCCTGATGCCACGCTTTTCTTCATAGAATCCAGCTTCTCGTATTATTTGCTCAGCATACAGGTTGAATAAGCATGGTGAAAGAACACAACCTTGTCGCACACCTTTCCCAATTTTAAAACATTCAGTGTTTCCATGCTCTGTTCGAATAACTGCTTCTTGGTCCAGGTACAGATTCCTCAGAAGTACAATTAAGTGTTCTGGAATACTCATACTTCTCAATGTTGTCCATAGCTTGTCATGATCCACACAATCGAAAGTCTTTGCATAGTCAATAAAGCATAGGTAAACATCTTTCTGATATTCTCTGCTTTCAGCCAAGATCCATCAGACATCAGCAATGATATCTCTCATTCCACGGCCTCTTCTGAATCCAGCTTGAACCTCTGAAAGTTCTCTGTCAATGTATGATTGTAGCTGTTTCTGTTCACATTGTAGGTCTGCTATTATTTGGGTAGAAGGGGACTCATGGGGGTGAGAACAGTTCTAGGTGTGAAGGGTGTCTGAGGGCCATAGTCTCAGAGTTCTACCATCATCTGTCTGACCAATAGCCTGGTCTTTTTTTTTCATGGCTTTGAGTGGACCCTGGATAGGGTTTCAGGAAGTGGATGGATTTACTTCATAGTTTTCAAGTTTGTTCCATTGTTCTCTGTATGTCATTTGTTCCAATACCAGACTGCTTTGACTACTGTAACTGTATAATAGGTATTGAGATTGGTAAGTGTGAGGCTTCCTATTTTGTTCATCTTTAGTAGTGCTTTGCTCATCTGGGGTCACTTTCCTTTCCTTATAAAAGTGGTGACTAATTAGTTAATCTCTTTAAAGAATGATGCTAGAACTGGACTGGAATTCCATTTGTCTGTAGATCACATTGAGTAGTATTGGTATTTTACAGTGTTAAATCTTACTATCTGAAGTAGGATACATTCTTCCTTTTATGTAGTTCTCTTTGACGTCTTATAGTAGTGTTTTATAATTTCCTTTGTCTTTTGTTTCTCTGGTTGGATTTACTCCTTAGCAATTCATGATCTTGCTTTACTGATTTTCTTTTCAGAGGTCTGCTTAGTTTAATTTTTTTATGATTCTTGTACCCTCCCACTATGCTGAATACTTCTATTAATTCTAGTCGTTTTCTTGTTGAGTCTCTTGGATTTTCTATGTATCTTGTTGCTGTTAGGTGCCGTTAAGTTGGTTCCTACTTGAAGCAATCTTATGTACAACAGTCCTGGTTTGTATTAGCATTGTAGGATAAGTTTTGTTGTTGTTGTTATGTGCCATGGAGTCAGTTCCGACTCATAGTGACCCTGTAGAGGGTTTCCAAGGTTGTAAATCTTTACGGGAGCGGAAAGCCTTGTCTTTCTCCCATACTGGACTGCTGACTACAAATTCAGTGGCTCAAATATACACCAGCCACTCTTTGAAAACCCTATACAGGGTTGTTATGTATTGGAACCGACTTGGTGGCACTTAACAACGACAACAAAGTACAACAGAACACTACCCAGTCATGTAATTATTATTGGTCCGGTTGTGACTGGTTTCCAAGGAGCAGCTGGTGGGTTTTAACTACTAACCTTGTGGTTTGCAGTCCAGTGCTGATCCTACAGCACCACACCAGGAGTCCTAAAGGTTAAACACTTGGCTGGTAATGTAAAGGTTGGTTGTTTAAACATGCCCAATAGCTTCTTAGAAGAAAGCTCTAGTGATCTGCGTCTTTAAAGCTTATGGGCATGAAAACCATTTGGAGCTGTCCTACTCTGTAACACATTATGTCAGAATTCTTTGTATGCTGTTGTTAAGGGCCATTGAGTCTGTTGTGACTCATAATGATCTTGTATAGGGTTTCTAAAGAGCAGCTGGTGGTTAGAATGGTTGTCCTTATTGTTAGCTGTCCGCTACTGATCCTACAGCACCACACCCAAATTCCATATTCTAGGTATGTTGTTGTTGTTAAGTGCCATGGAGTCAGTTCTGACTCATAGCAACCCTGTATAGTGTTTCTGAGAATTTGAAAGGCCACCCTTGTGGTTCCAAGTCCGGTACTGATTTTGTAATCTACAAACGAAGATTGTCTTATTTCTTCTTTGTCAATTTGAATGACTTTTACTTCCCTTTTTCTGTTGCCTCAGTGCTCTGAATAGGAATGGTGATAAAGGACATTCCTATTTGGTTCCTATTCTCAAGGAGAATCTGGTCAAACTCTGTCCTGTGAGAATAATGATGGCCTTTAGCTTTGTGTATATGACCTTAATCATGTTGAGGAATTTTTTTCCCTGTTCCTATTTTGTTGAGCATTATTTTCAGGAAGGAGTGTTGGGTTTTATGAAATGCCTTTTCTGTATGAATTGGTATGATCGTGTGGCTCTTTTCCTTTGTTTCACTTATGTGGTGGATTGTAATAATTGTTGAGTTGAATCATCCTTGTATATCTGGTATGAATATCACTTTGTCATGTTATTTTTTTGATATGTTGGTGGACTTTGATTATTAAGATTTTGTTGGTAAATTTTGCATCTTTGTTCATTAGAAATATTAGTATATACTTTTCTTTGTAGTGATGTCTTTGCCAGGTTGTGGTATTAGCATTTGTTTGCTTCATAGAATGAATTTGGGAATATTCCATTCGTTTTCTATGTTCTGGAATAGTTTTATTAGAATTGATGTCAGCTCTTCTCTGAAAGTTTGGTAGAATTCTATATTAAAGCCATCTGTTCCATGACTTTTTCCTTGGGGAGAGGGTACAGGGGGAGGGAGAGAGTTTTTAAATGACCTGTTCCATTTCGTTTTCTTATGTGATCATCTATTCAGGCTTTCTAACTCAGGTTGTGTTGGTTTGAGTAGGTAGTGTGTTTCTTCTAGTCATTTGTCCATTTCTTCTAGGTGTTTTTCAGATTTGTTGGAGTGCAGTTCTTATTGTTCTGTAATAGTTTTTATTTCAGATGGTTCTATTGTGACATTACCTGTTTCATTTTTTGTGTGTGTTATTTGCATCTTCTCATTTTCCCCTTTGTTAAACTTAACAGTAATTTGTCCTTTTTATTGATGTAGTATAAGAGCCATTTTCTAGTGTGGTTGTTTCTCCCTATTGTTATTCTGTTTACTGTTTCATTTCTTTTTGCCTAGATCTTTATTGTTTGCTTTCTTCTACCATAGACTTTTCTCTCCCTCTCTCTCTCTCTTACTTCTCTTTATGTTATTATGTGGAAAGAAGGTGCATGCTGTGCCTGATACTGTGTGTCTGATACTGATGCTGTGTTTTGGTACTATGAGCAGTTCTTCTAATCTGATAACTATAGTCTTCTGAGGAGTTAGGGTAGTCATTGTTGTTGTTATGTGCCATGGAGTGGGTTCCAACTCAGTAACGACCCTGTACAGGGTTTCCGAGGCTGTAAATCTTTACGGGAGCAGAAAGCCTCATCTTTCTCCTGTGGAACAGCTGGTAGTTTTGAACTGCTGACTGAGAGATTAGCAGCTTGATTTGTAACCACTACGCTACTAGAGCTCCTTAGGGTAGTCATAGCTTCTGACAAATGTCCCACGTTTCACATCTGGTCCTCTGGAGGCAGTCAGAATAGGAGAATTTCCATGTTTGAATTCATCTAGAACCCAGTCTTAATCCTGTTGAATCTCGTTACCATGGATACCTGTGGCAGGCCACCCATCTCCATATTTTTCTGGCAAGTTTCTCACATCTTCCTTTGGTTTCAACAAAACTGGCTTTAATTATCCTTTTCATTCATGATCTCTTCCACTAGACAAATATATTTTTCACCCTTTTCCACATCATGATATATATCCACAATCTGAAAAATGTTGTGGTTTTCACTCAGCTCTAGTTTATTGTGTACATGAATGCACTCTTTCAGAAAGTCATCGGCAATCTATCTTAATTCTTCTGACCAAATTGCAGTCCATATTAAGACTTGCCTAGGAGTTCTGATGTGGCTAAAGCACTGGACTGAAAGATTGATTTGAACTGAAAGGTCAGCGACTTAAATACATCATCCATTCCTCAGAAACCATATACAAGGTCACTAAGAGTCAGCTGATTCAATGGTACTTAACAACAACAACATTTTATCTGATCCACAATCTTCCTTATTTGGAGTTCAAAGGCCATATGGAGCAGTTTGTCTGCTTTGTCAAGGAGAAGGCAGGCTGTTCTTCTCACACTGGCTTTCTCACACTCTAAAAAGTCAATCAGCCTATCATGTATTATGATATTCCACACCTCTCTCCAAATTACATATCTGTGGTCCCTTGGGAGTTCTATTATAGATGCAAATAGACTTCAAACCAAATGCTTTACAGTATTCAGCAGCTGCTTGGTGCACCTGTTGGGCAAGTTCCGAGTTGGGGCTTATTGTTGTTGTTATGTGCTGTGGAGTCGGTTCCGACTCATAGCGACCCTGTACAGGGTTTCCGAGGCTGTAAATCTTTACAGGAGCAGAAAGCCTCATCTTTCTCCCACGGAACAGCAGGTAGTTTCGAACTGCTGACCTTAAGGTTCGCAGCCCGATTCGTAACCACTACGCTACCAGAGCTCCTTGAGTTGGGGGCTAGTACCAAACAAATATGCCCATCACCTCTCTCAAGGAAATGGCTAATGATTGATGTGAACAATGGCAGCCAGCAAGTAAGACAATGTCTTCCCACATCCAGTTTGTGCTACTTCAATCATATCCAATCCACTTAGAACGAGTCATCCCTGAACCGCTGTCCTTGCAGTTGAAATTGACCTTGAAGTCCAGCACATTAACCCACAGTGCTACCAGGACTCCTGAGCTTAAATGTGTTGTTGTTAAGTTCTCTCGAGTCATTTCTGACCCATACCAACCCTATATAGGGTTTCAAAGAAACAGCTGGTGAGCTTAAACCACCAACCTTGTGGTTCAAATGACTTTGCAATCCAGTGCATTAGCCCACAACACTACATAGCAGTAAGTAAATCAAGATTTCTTGATAAAAAAAAAAAAAAACTTTTCAAATTTGAGCAGTTCATCAAGATTTCACTTCTTTTGAACTACGTTCGCCCAGGGTTTCAAACTTCTTTCCAGATAAGGATCCTAACCTATCAGGTGTCCCAAACTCTCAGTTCTGGCCGCAGTCTTGGTCACTCGGATACCTCTACATGGTATAAGTGGTTGTGGTTGATGGGAAAAGAAGCAAGGAGAATCACACAAAGAGTCGCTAGGGGTGGCGACTGCAAGGCTGTCTGGTGGTGGCAGTGGCAGAGAGCCCTCAATAAGAGCCCTGTGGAAATGAATGAGGTTTTAATTACCATTTTTCATTTCTTCCATTACCCAGGAATTTTTAAGCAGGACGTTCTCCAGTTTCCGGTAGATTTTCCCCTGTTGATCTCCTTGTTGTTATTGATAAATACTAAGTTTATAGTATTGTGAGCTAAGAGGATGCTTTGTAGTGTTTTGATATGTTTTAATTTATTGAGACTTGCCTTATGACCTAACCTATGGTATATTCTGGAGTCCTGGTGTGGCGCTGTGGGTTAATATGCCAGACTGCAAAGCCTTTTGAACAAGGTTGCTGTGGGTTGGAATCGACTCGATGGCATTTAACAACAACAACAAATGGTATATTCTGGAGAATGTTCCATATGCACTGAAAAAGAATGTATACTATGCTGTTGTTGGTTTCAGTGCTCTGTGTCTGTCTATTTACTCAGGTAGGTTGACTGTGTTGTTTAGATCTTCTGTATCTTTGTTGTTTCTTTCTTGTTATGTCCTTTATCGAAAGTGGTGTATTAAAACCTACTACTAGTACTGCGGGATTCTCTGTTTCTCTTTTCAATTCTGTTAAATTTTGACTTATGCATTTTGGTTTTCTTTCATTGGCTGTGTGTTATGTCTTCTTCATGGATTGATACATTAATAATTACACAATGTCCTTCCTTGTCTCATTTGCTGTTTGTTTTCTCTGTGAGAGATCTATTTAATCAGAAATTAATATTGCCACTCAGCTCTTTTGTGGTTGCCATTTGCTTGGCATATTTATCAATCTATCTATCTATCTATCTATCTATCATCTATCTATCTATCTATCTATCTATCTATCTATCTATCTATCTTTAACATTAGACATTTAGCTAATTTTTGCCTTTGTGTGAAAGGTGTGTTTTTAGACAACATATTGATAGGTCATTTTTGCTTATTCATTCTGCTACTCTCTGTCTCTTGACTGGTGCATTTAATCCATTTACAATTTGTGCAGTTATGGACAGACATGAATCCCTGCTGTCATTTTCCTGTTCTTTTTGCGTGTGTGTGTGTGTGTGTGTGTGGTGTTGATGGTTTCTTTGTTTCATGTTCTATAAGAGCTGAGCCCATTTTGTTTATAATTTTCTTATCATTTATTTCCTTACTGTTGTTTTAATGTTTATTGAGACTGTATGATTTTATTTTTAATGAGAAGGTTTATTCATTTTGTTTGAGGTTACCTTCTGATTTATTATTATGGTTCCAAGTTGATGCTGTAGGATAAGTACTGGACTGCTAACCACAAGATTATGAGTTTTATAAGGGAAGTTAACAGCTCAGAATTCAGAATCAGGCATGTTTGGGGAACAGTTCTTCTAATCAGGACAGACTCTCCTCTGCTGATTCCTTAAGTAGGCTTCTCTGTGGCCTTTGTCCTGCCCTTTGCTCTACTCCAACAGTGCTATAAAGATCTATTTGGACTGGTGATAAATGCTCACCACTCCATCATAAACCCCAGCCTGATGGCACTTGGCTCTCGCTTCATGGGTCAGCAAACCTAGCACCAACAATTAAGTGCTTGGAGTCACCCCACTCTGCAAGCAAGCCTCTTGCCCAAAGTCACTCAGTTTTTCTTGCTCCTTGGGATGGGATGCCCACCCCTCTGTCTCCAACTCTGACTCTTGGTTCTGCTGCTGCTTCTCTGGGGTCACAGCATCACAGTATTCTGACTCTGAGTTGAGGAGACTCAATGCACATGCATGGGGACCTCAGGATGTTCAGGATGCACTCCCCTCCTTGCTCTTCCTTTTTGGTAGTGAGATCCCTACTTCTGTTTCTGAGATGACTCATTTTATACCCATCAGGATGGCAAATTTGACCAAATCATAGTTAAACTTGTTAGCAACCACTCACAACTGAGTCAACATTCCCCCACTTTTATTTACCCAGACCCACCAGGAACAAATTTTTCATGGGAACTTACAAAGTGTATGGTTAGAAGTCCTGGAGTGGTGCTGTAGGATAATGAGCTAGACTGCAAGGTCAGTTTGCACCACAAGATTGGCAATTCAAACCCACCAAGGGCTTCTTGGAAACCCTATATATACAAAGTTGCTAAGAGGTGGAACTCATTCGATGGCACTTAACATCAACATGGCTAAACAAAACATTAAATAACCCACTGTACCACCCAGAAGAATAAATATATCAGTTTCTGAAGTGGTACAGCCAGAATGCTCCTTGGAAGCAAGAATGTTGAGTCTGTCTTTCTTATTTTGGACAAGTTAGCAGGAGGGCCCATTTCCTGGAAAACGACATCATGTTTGGTAAAGTGGAAGGTCAGCAAAAACAAGACCCTCAATGAGACGGATTAACCGAGTACCTGCAGCATTAGGCTCAAACGTAGCAATTGTGAGGATAGCGCAGGACTAGGCAGTGTTTCCTTCTGATATACATAAGGTCACTATGACTCGGAACCAGCTTGATGACACCTAACAACATTATATTTCTTTATCATTAATAGGACTGTAGTCCTGGTAGGATTCTGTAGAATAAGTACTAGACTGCTAAGCACAAGGATGGTGATTCAAACCCACCACCTACTCCTCAGAAACCCTATACAGAAACTCTGTATATTGTTAGTATTTGAAAAGAAGTACAGAGGAGTACACACCAGGGTATTAATGTAAGTTATCTGTCAGGGATAGGTGGCAGGTTGGCAACCTCAAAAATGCGGACACAGGTGAAAGGGAGCAGAAGACAAAAAGAAAAACTAAAGGACGAAAATAGTCACCTTCTATGACAAGGTCTCGGTTATGTAACTTGTGTTAGTTAATGTGCACAAATGACACAAAATTAGAAAATATTGTAAAAATGGAACCTATTTGACAGCACTTAACAACAACATGTCTATTCAGAGAGCTGGTTTTAATCCTCAGGCTTCTCTGTTCATATAAAGATTGAAGACAAGGAAATCCTATGTGACAGTTTTATTATGTAATCTAAGGCTGCTGTGAGTTGGAATCAAATTTGCAGTGCACAACAACAATGAGACCCAGGTTTGAGAACAGGTAATTTGGGTTATAGTCTTCGATCTGGGGTGTATTTAACTTAGAGGTACCTAGACTTTTTATAGAATGCATGATCAGAGCACAGAGCATAGGTTCATGCCAAAGTTAAATACAAAGATATGTGAGCTCCAGCAAGAATAGATTTGAATTGCCCTATTTCCATGTCAGAGTCTAGACCCCATGATAATTTGAATTGGTTCTATGTACCCCCAACCTGCACAAAGATAATGTAATTTTAAGACAATACATTTAAGGATTCTCAAACTTCCTAGAATTGATCTTGAGCATTTGCCTGATTTTGCATTATAATTCTGGTTCTCTTTCCTTCCTTGTGTGACTAAAAAAAAAAGAAAGAAGAAAGGAAAAAAAGAAGAGTGTGTACTCCCAGAACAACCAAGAGACAATGGATTTGGCTAAGATACAATTTCCCTCACTATATTTGTCACTTCCATCACCCAGCTATTATTAGAGAGGACATCATTCTTTTTTTATTTTTATTTATTTTTTATTTTTTTAATGTTTTGTTGTGACTTATGTGATAGTTTACATGGGAGAACATTAGTTTTACATTCATCCTATCATATATCATTTCATTGCCATGGTTACAATCCCCTCCATGCATCATCAACCAACCAAAGAGTATACACTACAAACCTGCCCCGTGGTCATCAGCACACAGCCCCTCTCCCTCTAAAATCTCCCTCTCACTCTCTGTGTCTAAAGTCCCCAGCTACTCCAGCTCTCCATGTCATTGTCTCTGCCTCCATCTCAGGCATCACTGCTTCTCTGGGTAGGGTCTCGCTCTCTGCTCTTCTCCCTTGATGGTCCCAGGGGCCTCCACTCCTAGACTGAAAAGTTCATCACTCCCCTCCTTGCTACAAAATGTCTACCCTTACATTTCCAACCCTCACAATCAGTCCTGATAACAATTATTCACTATTATATCACAAGAGACCTATCCGCATTTCATTTCATCAGCCCTGACTAGAAAGAGTAGATACTACTCAATGGAGATTCTACCTTCCTCCATGCCCTCTGGATCTAGGTTCCCCAGGACATCATTCTTAAGGAAGAAACCACAAAAGTCACTATTCTCAAGTCATGAACACTTGCTTTCTTGAAAATAGTGACTAAGTACACGAACTCTAGGACCAGGTTGTAGAAGCAATATGAAAGCAAGGTCACATTATTGCATCATCAAGTGAAAGTCAGTGTCCTATCTATATCTGAATAGGAAATCAGAGATTTTTTCCCAACAGAGGGTAGTTTGATTTGGCATATTGAATCAAAGAGTAGTTTGATTCTCCCATCCCTTCTGAACATACTGGGTTAAATGAGAAACTTCTAAGTGAAAAGGTAACATATATTGATAGTCATTCGATAAGATCTGGTAAAATACTACAGGTATACTTCCCAGTTATTGAGTCATTGGATGAGTCTAATATTGAGTAACAAATTCCTTTATAAGTCAGGTATGTAGTATTTTTCCATTTCATTGCTTTCAACAGAATTTAGAAAGACTAATAGAGTTGTCAGCTGTGAGATCATTAAAATGAATTTTGAAGATACATTTCTATGTGGTTTGGCATGTATCTTGGAAGAGGTTCAAAAAGTTAAGTGGCATTGCTATACAAAAGTTTCATTCCTCTCTTCTTGCTTAGTGAACACAGTTTTCTCTAAAAGAGAAAATACGACTGCAATTGATCCTGAATACTTTCTCATTCCAGCAATAAATTATATTTATCCAAGGTAACTAGGTATATCATTGCTAACATCAGCTAGATCTTGGCCAAAAGCAGAGAATACCAGAAAGGTGTTTACTTGTGCTTTATATGCTATGCAAAGGCATTTGACTTTGTAGATCATGAAAAAATTTGGATAACATTGCAAAGAATTGGTATTCCAGAACATTTACTTGTGCTCATGAAGAACCTGTACATAGGCCAAAAGGTAGTTGTTAGAAAAGAGCAAGGGGATACTGAATGGTTTAAAATCAGAAAGGTATGTGCCAGGGTTGTATCCATTCACCATACTTATTCAGTCTGTATGCTGACCAAATATTCTGAGAAATGGGATTATATGAACAAGATTATACCTGGATTATGACTTCAGGATTGGAGAAAGACTCATTAACAACCTGTGATACTTTGCTTGCTAGAAACAAAGAGGATTTAAAATACTTAATGATGAAGGTCCAAGGCTATTTGTAGCCCTCAGTATAGATTGCACCTCAATGGAAAGAAGAAAAGACAAACACACTTCACAAATGGACCAATAAATAACATCATGATAAATGGAGATAAATTGTCAAAAGTTTCATTTTGCTTGGATCTACAGTCAACATTAATGAAAGCAGCAGTCAAGAAATCAAAGGGCATATTGCATTAGACAAATCAACTGCAAATTACCTCTTTAAAATGTTCAAGAACAAAGAGATCAGTCTGAGGACTAAAGGGCTCCTTACTCAAGTCATGGTATTTCAGTTGCCTCATATACATGTAAAAGTTGGAAAATAAAAAAGAAAGACTGTAGAAGAACTGATGAATTTCAATTTTGACCCTGGAGAAGAATATTGAAAATACTATAGACTGCCAGAAAAACAAACAAATCTCTTTTGAAAGAAGTATAGTCTGAATAGCAAGCCTGGGATAGCAAGACTTAGTCACTCATACTGCAGACCTTTTATCAGAGAATAAAACCATGCTTGGTAAAGTGGAGGGTCTACAAAAAAGATGACGACCCCCAACAAAATGGATGGACACACTGACAACAGCAATGGACAGCTGTAACAATTGTGAGGGTGGTGCAGGACTGAAGAGTATTGGATGACACCTAACAATAACAACAGAATCCATTGTATGATGGAAAAGAAGAAAAGCTGCATTCACCTTATCTCTTTCATTAAGGAGCTCTAGTAACATAGGAGTCCTGTGTGGCGCTGTGGATTAATGTGCCAGACTGCAAAGCCATTTGAACTGCAAGATTGGTGGTTCAAGCTTACCAGCTGCTCCTCGGAAACCCTATACAGGGTTGCTATGGGTCAGAAGTGACTCGATGGCACTTGACAATGACAGCGGTAACATAGTAGTTACGAGCTGGGCTGCTAACCCTAAAGTCAGCAGTTAGAAACTACTAGCCTTTAGGCAGGAGAAAGATGAGGCTTTCTGCTTCTGTGAAGATTTACAGCCTCAGAAACCCTATACAGGTTTCGCTATGAGTCGAAGCCAATTTCACAGCACATAACCACCACCACCACCATTTCATTAAGAGCTGTATTTCTCATTGAACATTACTTTCTTTCTTTAATTATTACTCAACATAGTGTATAGTACATTTATGTAATTTTTATAAATTGTATGCTGCTTTGAGAAGAAAATTTTATAGTCATAACTAAAATAAATTTGAATTTAAATCTATATACATATTTTATTGCAAATAAATATGATTAGTGATCAATAAATGATTTTTGAGTAAAAAATAGTATATGAGGATAAAAAAGTTTCAAGTCATATATAATAGAAATATGAGTTAAAGTTAACAAAAGGAACTTACTAATTTTATGAGTTTTTATTAAAAGCTTATTCATGTATTTTTAAAATGGATACTTATGAGTATCTAATCACTGTACTTAAATCACATTGAATATATAGATATACATATATATATTTATTGAATGGCTAATGCGTATGTATTCAATGAAAAATTTAAATGGCTATAGATATGGATATTTTGCCCTTTTTATTAAAAAATATGAATATTTTCTACCAGCCAACACTATATCGTTTGCAATGATAACTTCAGTTTTTTTTTTCTTTCAATCTAAAAATATTCAAGGGAGTGCAAAGTTGTTGAAAATTATTTTGGCATATGAGAAGCAAGAATGTTTCTTTGTACTTAGTCACCTGGATTGGTATGGTTCCAGGGACAAATATACCTTCCTCTGCCTCAATTTAGGTTAGCAGCCCGATTCGTAACCACTACGAATAGAGACCCTGAACAGGGTCTCTATGAGTCGGAACCGACTCCACGGTACTTAATAACAACAACAACGCCTCAATTTACCATCCACTTTAAGTCTTTCTGATGCCTAAAATTCTACAATTAGAATTTCATTCTTTAAACAGATAATAATATATTGTTTCAAAAATATGAACATCACTTATAAACATTGCCTATTAACCCCTTTCAATCATTTACAATTGAGAAGAAATTAACAAAGTTATCACATTTTTCCCTAAAGCTTTTCAAAATAAGGAGCAGGGAGGGAACATGGAGGTATAGGCTTCATAAGAGAAATGGAAAATTTCTGTGCCAAGGATGAAATATAAGTTAAAGCAAAAGTTGATGTCCCGGTATGTGGAAGAACAAAAATGACTTCAGTTTTTATTTATATCATTAGTGTAACCTTTGAAGATGGGCAAGACTCTTCAGTCTTATCTGAATTATTCAATCTGAAAAATTAATGTAATTGGCCCCCAAATCTCACCTCACCATTTGCATTTGTTGTTGTTAAGTGCTGTTGAGTTGGTTCTGACTCATAGTGACCCTGTATAAGTATTCTGAGGAGCAACTGGCGAGTTTGAACTCTCAACCTTGCAGTTTAAACTGACCTTGAAGTTCAGTGCTTTTTATACAGCACTGTAGACTTACATAGAAGTGTGCTTAATTCCTTTTTTTTCACAACAGAGTTAATGCACACCATTACCTCATGAGTTGGCTTAAATATAATCAAATTTACATTTGAGCAAGTTTTCTCTGATTATTAAAATTGTTCTAGGGTAGATGAAGCTATTTGTTGATGGCAAAGAGGGGGAGGTTAGAGAGAATACACATTAACAAGGGAAGAATAAAATGGAATGCCACACATATTATGCAGCCATTAAAAAGAACAACACAAAATGTTCAATCAAAAATAGTAACTGGTGAAGCATACAGCTGATATGAAGCAAGAAGAGATGCACAAGAACACCCATACTTGCAAATAGTACCCATTTTACCTGGCTTCAATGGCTGGATGATTAGAACTCAACTAGAGGAAGAAAGAAGAGGGAAAAAAGAGTAATCTGCTACAATTTGATGAACTTGACCTATACTTATGGATGTAGTAGCTCAAAGGAGTGAAAGAATCTTTACAGTGAGGATCATTCCCACCCCCTCAGTACACAGGGTTAACAGGGATGAGCAACTTAGACATTGCCTACCCAAAATGGGGGTGCTTCAAAAGCATGAAGTGACTGGCTTACAAGCTTTCAAATGGGTGCCTAGTTTCAGAGGGTATGGGAGAAGGTAGACTCTCCACTGAGTGATTTCCAGCCTGTCTGGACAGGGCTGATGAAAGGAGATGGGGATAAGACTCTTATGGTTCAATAGTGAATAATTATTATCAGGACTGATTGTGAGTGTTGCAACTGTAAATGTAGATGTTTTGTAACAAAAAGAGGGGAGTGGTTGATTTTGCAGTCCAGGAGTGGAGGACCCTGGACTTCAAGGGAGAAGAGCAGAGTACAGGACCCTATGCAGAGAAGCAGTGGAGGCAGAGATAATGACTTGGAGCAGCAGGGGACCCTGTCAGAGAGGGAGAGGGGCTGTGTGCTGACGGCGAGGGGTAGGCTTGCTGGGTGTACCCTTTGGTTGTTTGAATGCTTATATATTCCCGAGTGCTTCAGTGTACTTCCAAAAAAAAAAAAAGAAAACAAAACAAAAACAGAGGGATTGGAAGCAAATGTTGTTGAATGATGATGCATGGAGAAAATTGTAATCATTGCAATGAAATGAAATATGATAGGATGAATGTAAAGCAGATGTTCTCCCATGTAAACTATCACTCAATTCACAATAAAAATTTTAAAACAGCAACTGGATGTGAATAGGCATTTCACTAAAGAAAAAACCTCAAATAGCCAACATTGCTGTTGTTGTTAAGTGCCATTGATTCAATTCTTACTCACAGTGACTTTGTAAATGGTTTCCAAGGAGCAGCTGGTAGGTTTGAATTGCCAACCTTGTGATTTGCAGTCCACTGCTGATTCTACAGTGTCAACAAGCACATGAAAATCAGCTTACCATCATTAGTCACTAAGGAAATGCAAACCAAAACCATATTGAGATAGTATTATACCCACTAGGATGGCTGTGCATTTAAGAAAGAAAAAAGAAGAGAGCAGTTATTGATAAAGATATGGAGAAATAGAAGCACTCATCCATGGGATGTTCTTGCAGTCATCCCACAACTCTTCTGGTCTTTGGTCTTTAGTGTCTAATGCATCACATCTGTTCTTCAGCTCTCTAAATTCCAGTGGGATATATTCAGGGTCACATTTTTACTCTCGTGGACTTGTTTTCATTTTCTTCAGCTTCAGCCTGAAGTTGCATATGAGCAATTGATGATCTATTCCACAATCTGCCCTGGCCTTGTTTTGGCTGATGCTATGGAGCTTTTCCACCATCTCCTTCCACAGATGTAGTCAGTTTGATTTCTACATATTACATCTGGTGAGGTCCATATGTATAGTTTTCTTTAATACTGTTTTAAAAAGGTGTTTGCAGTAAAGAATTCAGTGGTCTTGCAAAATTTTATCATGTGATATCCAACATCTTTTCTATCACCAAGGCCATATTTTCCAACTACTGATCCTTCCTCTTTGTTTCCAATCTTTGCATTTCAATCATCAGTAATGATCAATACATCTTGATTGCATGTTTGATCAACTTTAGACTGAAGAAGTTGGTAGAATTCCTCAATTTCATCATCACTAGCTTTAGTAGTTGGTGCATAAATTTGAATTTTAAGTCCAAGAGGACTTCAAATACTATGGACAAAGATCAAAGACCACTGCCTTTGGTATGGGTTGCACTTCAATGTAAAGAAAACAAAAATCCTCACCACTGAACCAATAAATTACATCTATATAAATGGCAAAAAGATTGACGTTGTCAATGACTTCATTTTGCTTGGATCAACAATCAACACTTACGGAAGCAACAATCAAGAAATCAAATGACATATTGCAGTGAGGAAATCTGCTACACAAGACCTCTTTAAAGTATTGAAGATCTAAGGTATTAGTTTGAGGACTAAGGTGCACCTGATCCAAGTCATGGTATTTTCAGTAACCTCATATGCATTTGAAAGTTGGATTATGAATAACGAAGACCAGACAAGAATTGATGCATTTTAATTATGGTGTTGAAGAAGAATATTGAAAGTACCATGGACTGCCGAAAGAACAAATAGATCTGTGCTTGAAGAAGTACAGCCAGAGTGCTCCTTGCAAGCCAGGATGGCCAGACTTCGATTTTCATACTTCTGGACATATCAGGAGGGACTAATCACTGGAGAAGGATAGTATGTTTGTTAAAGTTGAGAGTCAGGGAAAAAAAGGGAGGCTCCCAATGAGAATCGGCCTAGTGGCAGCATCAGTGGGCTCAAAGGTAGCAACAGTTGTGAGGTTTACCTAGGATTAGGCAGCGTTTCTTTCTGTTGTGCAGAGGGGTCACTATGAGTTGGTATTAATTCGATGGCACCTATCAACAACAACAACATCCATGGGATGAGGGATGTAAAATGGCACAACCTCTGTAAGTAAGTTTGACAGTTCCACACAAAAAAGTTTAAACAAAATTACTTATGATCCAGATAGTACACTTCTAGGAATTTACCCGAAAGAATTGAAAACAGGAACACAAACACATGTACACTAGAGTTTTTGTGACATCATTCACAATAACCAGAAGGTGAAAATAAATGCCCATCAGCTAATGAATGAATAAACAAAATGTGATATATACATATAATGGAATATTACTCAGTTATAAAAGACCTGAAGTTCTGAAACAATCTACCATGAACATGGATAAATTGAAAATATTATGCTGAGGTAAATAAATCAGAAACAGAAGAAAAAATATACAACACAACTTATATTAAAATCTAGAATAGGTTTCCAGGGTAGTATGGGAGTGAGGGATAAGGAAATACACAAAGCTTAGGGGACAGTGAGATGTCATTTGTTGTTGTTGTTAAGTTCCATAGAATTGGTTCCAACCCATAGTGACCTTGTATAGGGTCTCCAAGGAGCAGCAGGTGAACTTAGAACCACCGACCTTGCAGTTCAAATGACTTTATAGTCTGGCACATTAGGCAGACCTTGTTATTCAAATGACTTTGCAGTCTGGCACATTAACCCACAGCACCACACTAAGACTCCATATTATTGAGAGTGTTGGAAGTAGCAATGATGGTTGAACAACATAGTGGACATAATTGATTGAAGTATATATGAGCTTGCTGAAATGCCAAATATTTAATAAGAGATACAGCAAAACAAATTTGAAAGGATTCACCAAATATAATGAAATAGAAAATTAAGATGTGATCTTTATACTTTTTTTGTAAATCTTAAATAATTCCCAACAAAGAAAATTATGTATGATACAATTTTATTTTTGTAAATCAAACCATAATATTGCTAAGTATCGTGGAGTCAGTTCCAACTCATAGCAACCCTATATTGGGTTTCTGAGGAGCAGTTGATGGTTTGAACTGCCAACCATGTGGTTCACGGTCCAGTGCTGATCCTACAGCACCACACCAGGAGTCCCATACATGGATGTTGTTGTTGTTGTTAGGTACCATCGAATCGATATCAACACATAGCAACCCTATGTACAACCGAACAAAACACTGCCAGGTCCTGGGCCAACCTCACAATTGTTGCCACGCTTGAGCCCATTGATGCTTCCACTTTGCCAATCCATCTCGCTGGGGGTCTTCCTCATTGTCTCTGACCTTCCACCTTATCAAACATGATGTCCTTCTCCAGTGAATGGTCCCTCCTGACAATATAACCCAAGTATGAGAGATGAAGTTTGTCCATCTTGGCCTCCAAGGAGCACTCCAGCTGCACTTCTTCCAACACAGATCTGTTTGTTCTTTTGGCAGCCCATGGCACTTTCAATATTCTCCTCAAATGCATCAATTCTTCTACGGTCTTCCTTATTCACTGTCCAGCTTTTGCATGCATATGAGGTTATTGAAAATACTATGGCTTGGGTCATGTGCACCTTTGTCCTCAAGCTGACATTTTTGCTCTTCAACACTTTACAAAGGTCTTGTGCAACAGACTTGCCTAATGCAATATGTCATTTGATTTCTTGTCTGTTGTTTCTATGAATGTTGATAGTTGATCCAAGAAGAATGAAGTCCTTGACAACTTCAATCTTTTCTCTATTGATAAGAATGTTGTTTATTGGTCCATTGGTAAGGATTTTTGTTTTCTTTACATTGAAATGCATTCCATACCAAAGGCTGCGCTCTTTGATCTTCATCAGTAAATGTTTTAAGTCTTCTTCACTTTCAACAAACAAGGTTGTATCATCTGCATATTGCAGGTTGTTAATGAGTCTTCCTCCAA
>NW_006408676.1:3157685-3164709 GCF_000296735.1 Chrysochloris asiatica | reverse complement strand
CCCTTAGCAACCACTGTGACTAGTTGGTTCCTATTCATAGTGACCCTGTATAGGGTTTCTGAGGAACAGCTGATGGGCTTGAACCACCAACCTTACCATTCAGACCGGCTATTACAGTCTAATGCATTAACCTCAGCGCCACTCCAGGACTCCAAATACATATATACGGTACACAGAATTGTTAGTATGTGAAAACAAGTACAGAATGTACATCAGGAGCCTGGTATGGTACTGTGGGTTAATGCATTGGACTGCAAAGCCAATTTGAACCACAAGGTCAGTGGTTCAAACTCACCAGCAGCTCCTAGGAAACCCTATACAGGGTCGTTATGGGTTGGAACTGACTCAACAGCACTTAACAACAACATTTAAGTAAGTTATCTGTCACGGATAGGTAGCTGGTTAGCAACCTCAGAACTGCAGAGAAAGGTAAAGGGAAGGGGAAGATAAAAAGAAAAAACTAAAGTCAGGAAATATTCAGCTTCTATGACAAGATTTCAGTTATGTACATTTTATTGGTTAATGTGTACAAATGATAAGAAATTAGAAAACACTGTAAAAATAGATCCAGTTCTAGTGTTCATGGATGTCCATGGTTAAGTAAGGAAAAAAGTTCCATAGAAATGATAGAATATGACTCTATTTCTAGTAAACAAGAATCAACAAAATCTTTTAAATATTTGTCTGAAAGCCTGGTATGGAGCTTTAGGATAAACACGGGACTGCAAGGTTAATTTGAACCGTAAGGTAAGTGGTTCAAACTCACCAATCGTTCCTCAGAAGCCCTATACAGGGTTGCTATTAGTAGGAACCAACTCAACAACACTTCACAACAAGTTGCAAGATGTTACCAGAGAAGGAACAGGCTGTTTTAGAAATAATTACCTCAAGGGTGTAGGATTTAGTGGACTAAGAATGATTTTTATTTTGGTCTTTATGCATCATTGTATAATATTTACCATATTTGAAAACGTTGGAATAAAACATCAAAGGTTTAGAAAAGAAAAAAAAAAATCCTCCTGTCATTTTCTGAAGTGTCTGACTAATAGCTCCCTTTTCCTGTAAGCATGACTATCTGAGCTGCTGAATATCACATGAATCAGCACATGATAAGGCCTCAACAACTGGCCCTTAGTCATGTTTCCACTTCTTTACCACCTAGGAAGATTTCCCCTCCATGTTGTGCATTTTCCCTGTTAATGTAAACTGTAATTTTCTGTGCTATTACTCTTCCTCAGCAAAATCCTTGACCCTAGGTCAGGTTGGTCGCTTTGTAGGGGCAAACAGCATATTCAGTATCTGAACTTGTTCCTACTAGGGTCTTTGGATATCTGCCTTCACCATAGTCCTGCAGAAGGAAATCTACCTCCTTTAAAGATGTCCTCTAATTTCTGGAAGTACCATTTCAGTGTTCTCCTTACCATATCTGCTGCATTCTTACACTTCTCTTGAAGAGGTAGCCTTAAACTATCTTTGTTAATACTTTGTTAGTAGGGTGAGACAGCTCAGCTGTAATTGTAAATTCCCATGTGCCTACCACTCATCTGTCAGTTTGTTGTACTAGGATGACTTATGTATTGCTGTGATGTTGGAAGCTATGCCACTATTTTGTTTTGTTTTTAAAATACCATTAGGATCACTCATAGTGGATAGGTTTCTATAGAGCTTCCAGACAAAGACAGACTAGGAATGAGAGTCAGAAGACCCCTGAAAATGTTATGAATAGCAGTGGAACTTTGACTGACATAGTGCCAAAAGATGAGCACCTTAGATTTAAAGACATTCAGAATATGACTGGGGAAGTGCTTCCTCTCAAAACAGAGCTGACTTTAATGGCATGGATGGAGCAAAGCTTTCAGGACCTTCATTTGCTGATGGGGCACAACTCAAAATGAGAAGAAAATGATGCAAATTTCCATTAATAATTGGAACATGGCATGTATGAAGTATGAATCTAAGAAATTTGGAAATTGTCAGAAATGAAATGGAATGCATAACGATTGGTGTCCTAGGACTTAGCAACTGAAATGAACAAGTATTGGCCATTTTGAATAGGATAACTCTATGATTTATAATGACATGAGCGACAAGCTAAAGAAGAATGGCATTACATTCATTGTCAAAAAGAATAATGCAAGATGATCTTGAAGTAAAATGCTGTCTGGGATAGGATAATAACAAAGACAGAGTTGGGCAGTTTAGGGGTGCAAGGAGATTATCGACACCAAGGTCGTCATGAAGTAAATATATTTTACTTTTGATTAACTACAAGTTAGGTATTTGCTTTGTGAATTACCTGGGACTATTGAAATACTAATTCACTTTTTTTCCTCTGTGCCCTTGGCCACTTCTCCCATAACGTGTTAAATATATTCAAGAAATGAATTGAGAACCACACAGTCAGCCGTTCAAACCTACCAGCTGCTCTTCAGAAACCCTATGCAGGGTTGCTGAGTCGGAACCGACTCAATGGCTCTTAAAAACAACAAGGGGAAAATAAGGTAGAAAGCACTTATGCAGCCAAGATATTCTCATAAGTTTTCTAAATCAAATAGAAATGATTTTGTAGCGTCATTCATTTAGGATGATTCAGCACAGATTTACCATACATTTGGGAAATTTCTTTTATAGTACTGGGTTGTGTTGTTTCATTTACTCCGTGAAGTTCAAACACATTTATAATCTCTAAGCATCTCATTGTTTCTTTCTCCCCCCCCCCCCTTCTTTCTCACAGGTGTATCATAGATGATCGTGTCACTCGGGTGGCCTGGCTAAACCGCAGTACAATCCTCTATGCTGGGAATGACAAGTGGTCCATAGACCCTCGTGTGATAATTCTTGTCAACACACCAACCCAGTATAGCATCATGATTCAAAATGTGGATGTGTATGATGAAGGTCCATATACCTGCTCTGTGCAGACAGATAATCATCCCAAAACATCCAGAGTCCACCTCATAGTGCAAGGTAAGTCACAGCTGGAATTGGGGATAATGAAGAAGGGGAAGGATTATCTGTCTATGTTTCTACAAATGTATGAAGACACAAAAATATTTTCCTTTATTCAATCAGAAACCAAGTGTATCTCCTGAATTCTTCACCAGCTGATGGTTTCTAAACTAAATACCAAATGCCTCCACAATGTTTCTCAATTTGATCACTTCGCTTTTAGTCCTTGTTAATAAGTCATTCTGCAAGTAATGGTTGTACTGTCTTAAGCTTAGCACTCTGATATTGAGAAAATATTCAAGAATAGATATATGTTATCCTCAGTGTCTTCTATAGGCTTATTTTGTAAAAGCTTTATAATATGGATGCTAGATCATGTGATTTAAGACTATTTTTTGTACAGTTGATGTGCAGTGTTTATTCCAGAAGGGTTCTCAAGTTCTGATTAGCCCAGGCTTCTGGCATTGCTGAACATGTTTATATATACTTACTCGGCCCTCAACAGAGCCCAGACCTATGAGGTATATGAATCAAAATTATATCTCCTAATCTACGTTGGAAATAAACCTATAGATAAAAAAGGAAGGGTTGCAGAAACCCTCGCCTCCTGTTTTAGTCTTCCTTAAAAGATTGGAATCAGTACAATCCAGGCATATCACACATATGTACGATTAATATAATATATATGTAATAAGAACCACAGATACCAGCTATTAAATATTAAGAATTAAAGCACATGCAGCTCGAAACTTTGAGCAATCGAGAATCATTGAAAGCAGGGTTGTTGTTGTTGTTGTTAATTACTGTGGAGTCGGTTCCGACTCATAGTGACCCTGCACAGGGTTTCTGAGGCTGCAAATCTTTACGGGAGCAGAACGCCTCATCTTTCTCCCGGGAAACAGCTGGTAGTTTCCAACTGCCAACCTTGAGGTTAGCAGCCCCATTAGTAACTATGCTACCAGAGCTCCTTGAAAGCAGGGTAGTAATCTAAATTTAAACTTATTTTGAACAACCTGTCCACCATTTCACTATGTAAAACAATTTCTGTAAGCTATTGATATGTGGTACTAACGAAGTTTAGGCACCTAATTTTGATTCCCCAATGACACAGTCTTTACCTAACTCAAGCTTTGAGACCTTTCTCAAAATATTCAGTACTGACATTGTGAGCATATGTACTCTTAAAAAGAACCCACATGTGTGATTTAGTCTTTACTAGATGCCTACAGTATGGTCTGATACTACTGTCCATGTGCAGCCCTGGTATGATACTGTAGGAGAAGCACTGAACTGCTAACTGCAATGCTGGCAGTTCAAACCTACTAGCTGCTCCTCAGAAACCCTATACAGGGCTGCTATGAGTTGGAACTGACTTGATGGCACTTAACCACAACAGCATGCCATATATCCAATATAATTTTTTTTTCCAGTTTGTGAAATAGGTATTACATCACACACATGATTTCCCTCTGTCTTTTGGAAATAAATTATTTTTCCCATTTCCTTTAATTTTACAGAGAACTTTGAGTAAGGACTTGTGTCTATCCAGGCTTTAGTTATTTATATGATTTGGGATGGTCATTCTTTTCTTTTGGTGAGACCAGCTTTTTGAGATCATTCCATTCAGTTCTTTGCATCCTATGGTAACAGAAGAAGGATTTTGCTCTTAACAAATAGGCTGTTTGCAATGGCATGTGCCCCATCAGAGATTTGTCTGCTATACCTTCTGTGTGGTAGCAGTCCCTAGCACTGTGATGTTGGTTGAAGAGTTGCCTCAGTTTAGGCTTAGAGCATCTCACTGGTCCCTATGTGTTTTCAGATGCCCCACCAGCCTATCATATAAAAATGTCTATACTCTGTACTATTTTCTGTTCTCCATGCGCGTCACACCCAAGGGCACAAGTTGGTGACAATCACTGCTTTGGAATTACAGGATGGCCTACCATCTGTAGTATGGACAATTGTTGGTGCCTGGTGCTTCTCCTGAGAGGAGGGTAGATGCACTTGGCGAGATTAGTCATATGAAGCAAGCTGGGATGTCTGTTGAGAGTCTGAAATACAAAGGGTGTGAGTTGTCGCTCTCCCGCCTGCTACTTGGGCTTGGCTCCAGAGGAACCGAACACTCTCTCCATTTGCAATTACACTTCAGTGGCACTTCCATGGCCTTGACAGAAAAGTTATCTGTAAATTAAGAAATGTGGCACTGAAATATAAAAACACACTCAGGCACTGTACAGAAACAGACTTAAACAGAACAGGATAATCCTTCATAGGAAGTAAAACAGATTGTGTGAGCATGTTGAAGTCCTTATGGACCATGAAGGGCCATGAGTACAGAGTTTCAGGGGACAGTGTTTTTCCTGACACATATTGAGTGATTCCTTGGGCTGGATATAGAAGTCTGTGGATCTCCTTGTGGGCCTCACAGCTCTGGGTCAGACCCAATCTGAAAGCAGGGAGATGCAGAGCAGTTCAGACTTCGGTGCTAGAGTTGAATCCTCACCATCCCATGTCTTAGGTCAAGAGGCTTTTGCAGCTCTGCTCCATCTGAGGTAGCCTGTAGAATCCAAAGAATCAGAGAGAGGGAAGAGGTGAAAAGGGACATTTCTATGAGAACAATTGGCATTGATCTTTGTATTTATGGAGAGGCGAAAGAAAGGGAGTTCAGAATATGGATTCTCTTCTGTTTTGGTTAGCAAAATGTTGACTTGTTTTTTCTTTGGAAACCAGTTGAATTTCTACTGGTTGAAGCAAAGACTCCACTGCTCAATTAGAAAGAAGCCCAAGAGTCCTTCTTCCCAGCAGCTATCGGCTTTTGTCCAGTCTATAGATTAATTTTTCAGAGTTACTGTTAGTTCAGGTTAGATAAAGATAATGAAAGTTTCTTAATCCTCTTAAAGAAGATTTATCTGGCTGGGTAGAAAGCTTCTGGAATACAATAAGGCATGTATAAAACTAAAGCCTAATCTTTCCTTTAATTTCAAACTGCTGATTGGTATTGATTTTTCAATGAGAAAAACTGAAAAATTTCCGAGCTGCAACGTTTCTGTTAAAAAAGAAAGAAAGAAAGAAAGAAAGAAAGTGTTTATTTATCTTCTGTCTATTTGAGAATGTTAGTATTTCATTACTGCTGCCAACCAGGTGCCATTAGTAGAAGGAAAAGAAACCCCAAGGGTGTGTCCAGCTTTGCTTCTCACTGCACTTCTTCGGCATTGAGCAGAATTGGAAGATGCTTTGTCACAAACATCAGAGCTTGTCCCTTACTGCTTTATAAGGTGGTCTTTGCCATATATGTGATGGAATTAATTTCCAATTCCTGCTCTTTTATAAAAGAAGCTGCATTCATTAAAACATTCTCACTGACACCAGAGCTATGTCTTTGTCACTTACAGGATAATTTCAAGGCACCATCTGAAAGAGTGTGTGATAGTTTACTCAACACTGTATACTGAAGTGTTAAGAGAATTCAGAGCAACAAGAAGTGTCACTGTGGGGTTGGATTAGACAGGATGGGAAAATCAATCTTGTAGCTGATGAGACCACGTGGAGACAAACTGGAAGCCCAGATGCAAGCACACGATTATTCCCATCACCCAAATGATGTGCTGAGAGTGGACTGTGGATACCATCTGTGGAAATGAAGAGGGTGAATCCAAGAGAATTGAAAAGATCATTAATGCCTCACAAAAGAAAGAATTTAAAGGATTACATTAATATTATCGTGTTTGGGAATTATGTTGTTATTGTTGCTAATAATCGAAGAGTTAGGATTGAGTTTCACTCACAATTGAAAGAGTTAGATTTGTTAGATTTAGAGATAAACAAAATGCAAACATTCCACAGATATTATGATACTATAGAACAGATGCAACATAAAACCAGGGGTGTATTTGAGATTTGGCATGGATTTAGTAGTTTGTGAATAGGTAAGGTCTATTGACTATTCATAGAGAACAGCAGGTGCTATAACTTATTTATATCTAGCCCCCTTAGCAGGGTGTCAGAGGCATAGTAGGCATTCAGCAAATGTTTGTTACATGAAAGTAAGAAGGAATTGGTACAACAGAAAGGGTAT
>NW_006408676.1:3137239-3157585 GCF_000296735.1 Chrysochloris asiatica | reverse complement strand
TTAAGAATAAAAACCAGGCATTATTTTGGTGACTTGAAGAGGTGAAGATATTAATTGGGCAAAGTTCCCAGGAGGGAAGAGGTTCTTCAGTGTGGCAAGCTAAGAGATATGTTAGAATATGGATTGTAAACATCCAGTTAAAACTTCACAAGAATAGTCCCACTTTTGTCTTCTTTGACCCTTACAACAAGCCATGTGAGGCTGTAGTTTAGTAGCTGTTACCTCCTGGTGTGGAGTTGTGGGTTAATGCACTGCACTGCAAAGTCAGTTTGAACCACAAGGTTGGCAGTTCAAGCTTACCAGCTGCTCCTCGGAAACCCTGTACATGGTTGCTATGGGTCAAAACCGACTCAACGGCACTTAACAACAAGAACCTACACTTTGCAAATTGGATAACTGCAGCTCATGGAGGTTAAGAGACCTGCCTGTGTCCTCCATCAGAACATGGCAGAGCTGAGTCTTAAACTATGGTCATGTAATTTCCAGATTTTTGCTTTCCAGCATACCTCACTGCCTTCCCATGCTATCGCCTATATCTAATGCAATTCTTGTGATAGATTCTGTAGGAACTTGAGAAATTGTGTGTGTGTGTGTGTGTGTGTGTGTGTGTGTTTCCTGCTATTTGCATCAGATCAGCAGAGAATAAGGATGGGATGTAAGAAAGAAAATTACCAGCAGGGAAGGAACAACAAAGCTGCCAGACATGGCATACAAAAGCTGAGAGAGAAGCAGAGAGGAAGATAATTAATTTACTAGTAACTCACCCCTCCAGAGACAGGCATTTTAAATGTTACTTTATACTATGTAAGTATTAAAAATCCAGGCCCCTTTGAGAATCCAGAATCTAATTGCCATTCTAATTGCCATTAGCTTTTCAGCATTCTGAAATTACATAAAGATCTATGTGTACTTGTGGTGTATTGTTGCTATTGTTAATTATAAATGAGTCAAGAAGATCTGGTATAGACAAAAGTAAGGAAACAAGTATTGCTGCTAGGGTTTCAGTTCATACTTTATTCCAAAAATATGTTTAAACATGTGTCTACAAACAGTGGATGGTTGCTGACAAATTCTCTCTAATATGTTTAGTCTCATTAGGATGTAGTCAAAAAAGTGGTCCAACCAAAACACTGACTTCGAAGAGGCTCTGCTGGGCCAGTTAAATTCAAGGTTGAGAAGTCAATTCAGAAGGTAATGATAACTGTTTTATGGGATTTCCAAGGACTAATCTTGATAGATTTTCTTGAAGGACACAGGAGGATCACAGAGGATTGTTAGAAAGCTGAAGAAAATTGAAAATTGCATTCGTGAGAAAAAGGCAAATAAAATTTCATCCAGAATTTTTTTTTTTCCTACCACAAAATGCACATCCTCATTCATTGAGGACAACAAGGGATGTTCTGTGAGAATTTTGTTAGGCAACCTTACTTCATCCCCTCAAACTTCCATTTGTTCTCCAAACTCAAAGTACATTGAAAAGAAACATGATTTGAGTCACCCAGGACTCAAATGAGTAAATCCCTCAATTTACTTCACATCAAAAACTACCATTTTGAAGTGCAGCAAGTTGAAGCATGCAGAAGTCTTCCAGGAAAGGGTTGTTGTTGTTGTTAAGTGCCATTGAGGCTCGTCTGACCCTATATAGGGTTTCCTAAAAGTGGCTGGTGAGTTTTGACCAGCCTTGAAATTGAGTGCTTATCCTGTGGTACAACACCAGGACTCCTAAAGTTAGAAAAATAGAAACACCACCTTCAGAAGTGGATAGACATAGATGGTGGATGTATTGATAGGCAATAGTTTCACATTTTGATATATTTTACTTAATAAAGGTGTCTATAATTTTGTAGCAATAATTTTTGTCTTACCCTCATTTGAAGGGGTTTCAAAAAGGTCATGGAAAAAATGAACTGAAAAATAATGGAATTTCCCCCGTAAACTTTTTGAAGTCATATACATTGTTTGTTTGTTAAGTGCCATCCAGTCAGTTACAACCCATAACAGCTCTGTCTAGGGTTTCCAAGGAACATCTGGTGGGTTTGAACTGCCAACATTGTATTTTGAAGTTCAATACTGCTATCTTACAGCACCCCACCAGGGTTCTGTCTCACTCTCTCTTCTGTTGTTAATTGCTGTCAAGTGAGTTCTGACTCAAAGCGACCTTGTATAGGATTTCTATGAGTTGCTGGTGACTTTGAACCACTGACCTTGTGATTCAAATGACCTTGCCATCAAGTGCTTATCCTAACACATGAGTACTCCCTATCGTAGTTACTGGTAACTAGTTGGGGTGCTATCCTCAAGGTCAGAAGTTCAAAACTACCAGCTATTCCATGGGAGAAAGATGAGGTTATCTGTTCCCATAAAGATTTACAGCCTTGAAAATCCTATGCAGGGTTGCTATGAGTCGCAACCGACTCCACGGCACACCACCACCACCACCACCACCACCAACAGGGTTAGTAAAAGAGAAACACCACCTTCAGAAGTATCTAGATATAAATGGTGGCTATGTTGATAGCAATAGTTTCACATTTTGCTATTTATTGCTCAATAAAAGTTTCTCTGAGTTTGTAGCCAAAATACTGTATAGGGCTTCCTAGAAGCAGCTGGTGAGTTTGAACCGCCAACCTTGCGATAGAAACGGTTGACCTTGAGATCAAGTGCTTATCCTATGATACCACACCAGGATTTCTAGGGTTTGAAAAATGGAAACTCTACCTTCAGAAATGTATAGATGTAGATAGTAGATATGTTGATAAACAAATTTCATATATATAGGGATTCCTGATGCGGCACTGCGGGTTAATGCGGTGGACTACAAGGTTAGTTTAAACTGCAAGATTGGCAATTCAAACTCACCAGTGCCTCCTTGGAAACCCTATACAGGGTAGCTATGAGTAGGAACCAACTCGACAGCACTTAACAGCAACTACACACACACACACATACATGCATGGGTTTTGTTACTCTCTGTCTCTTGCTTTCCTGATTAGTATAGAAATCTGTCTACGACCAGATATCTTATATCACAAAACAAATTCCTCTTGATAAGCCTAAGTTTACACAGAGGGGTCAAAGTTCCCCAGCACGTGAGGCTCTGTAATTTCTATGCATGGAAAGACTTGTTCTTTTAGCCTGGTGTCTATTCAGGTGAGACTGTTTAATACCTGACCTTTAACTTGAAGTTCTCAATTGTCTGAAGCCCCGGTCAACTTCTGTGTACTTTAAACTCTTAACAGTAACCACACAAAATCTGTATCATATTCACATTTTACATATATGGAAAATAGTTTAAAACTTGATTAAAGAGAAGAAGTTACTAAATGTTCAAAACTCCCAGAACTAGACTTATTCATTTCTGAGTTATGCTTTTGCCTCTAGAAAAACACTCAAAACAAATTATACAAACTCAAATAGTTAACAAAGCAATTTACATGCAATTTATCTCTTTATTCTTTACAAGTGTCCTGCTAGCTGAGACAGAATACCACTTTGCAAGTCAAGAAGTTGAAATTGAGAAGAGTTAAAGAAATTAGTCTCAATTGGACTACTAAGTGGTAACCCCAAACAAACCAACAAACCCCATGCTATTGAGTTGATTCTCATTCAGGGTGATCCGATGGAATAGAGTAGAACTGCCACTTTAGGGTTTCCATGGTTGTAAATCTTTAGGAAAGCCGACTCCACATCTTTCTGTGTCTTTGAAGTGGCTGTTGCTGTTGTTGTTGTTGTTGTTGTTGTTGTTAACTGCTGTTGAGTCAGTTCTGATTCATAGCAACCCTGTACAGGGTTTCTGAGGAGTGGCTGGTGAGCTTGAACCACTGATCTTGCCATTCAAACAGACCTTGTAGTCCAGCGCATTAACCCACAGCACCTGGAAGTTACAAATCACTCACTTTTCAATGATCAGCTGACTGCTAACAACTATGCAACCAGGACTCCTTAATAAGGAGCAGGTAATTTGACTCTCTCCAGTATCTTCTTCACCACACTAAAGGAGCTCTGGTGGTGCAACAGGTAAGCACTCAAGTGCTGAGTGAAATGTTGGCAGTTAGAACCTATTCAGCAGCTCTGTGGGAGAAAGGTTTGGTGATCTGCTCCCACAAAGATCATATTCTAGGAAAACCATATGAGGCATTTCTACTTGGTTACATGGAATTGTTTGACTCAGAATCTACCTGATGATATCTACCAACAAGGATAAGAGTAGATGCTGATGAGACCGTTGCTGGGATACGGTGGGGCAGAGTGAGGCTGAAACCATGAGAGCTGGGCATCCTGAATGAGTATTTGTACATCAAGTAAGCAAGTCATGTTTTTTCCAAGGATGTTTACTGTTTCCAAGGAGCTCTTCTGGTGCTGTGGGATAAACACTGGGCTGCTAACCAAAAGATAAACAGTTCAAACCTACCGGGTACTCCCTTGGCGAAAGATGAAGCTGTCTGTTCTCATCAAAATTTAGTCTTAGAAACCCTGTGGGACAGTTCTACTTGGTCTTATAGCATCACTAAGAGTTGGACTCAACTCCAGGGCCATGGGTTTAGTTTGGTTTAACCTATTTACAGCTTTTTTTGTTCCTAAGCTCTTTTTCTCAGCTACCCCTCCTCCTTCTTCTCCCAAATATCACACGGTTATTTAAATTAACATGTGTAATTGTGTGCCTAAAGAAAAGCAGGCAGTCAACCTGAAATAAATTTAATGTATTCAGCCTCTATTTTAAATGATAACTTCACTTATTCTTCACAGAGGCACATAGAAGGGTGGAAATGAACAGCACTGGCCATCTGAAAACTCACTTCCCAGACTGATTCCTACTCCTACTATCCAGGCCTGTGTCTTTGGAAGGTTTCCTTCCTGGTCTTATCCTGGGGCTAATTCAGGATAATTGATTGTCTTTATGCATACTTCATCCTATTTTCATTGTTGCTTTACTTATACTTATTTACTTTCCCATTTGCAATTAAGAATCTGAAAAAATTCTACAAGTTACACCAGACAGCCAAAAGAGTTCATAGCATTAGTATACAAAAATTAGTATACAAATCTCTCTGAGTTGCATTTCCTTTGTTTCAAAATGAGAATGGTTGAATTGATGAGAATAAAGTTGATTTTTAATGTAATTTTTTCTAGCTGAACCCTGTGGTACCCCCAAGATCATCTGTGTTCAAAGGTCTTTTCTGCCTTCACTGATAGATGGGATAATCAGAAGGTTTACTCTTTTTCTTCTTCTTGCTTACATTTTCTAGGATCTAGGATGTTCTTGCGAATATCACTGGTGCCATATTAGTCAATGGTAATTTGAGTCATTGTTCACTCAAATTAGGGAGGGAGTCTCCTCTTTTGGCAGGCACCTGTTTGGTGCAAAAGAAAGGGCACCCTCAACTTTCCTGTTCTACCTGATACTTTTAGACTTCATCACCCATTTCAAACTGCAATTATACATTGCTGTTAAGTGCCATTGAGTCTGTTCCAACTCATAGTGACCCTGTATAGGGTTTCTGAGGAGCAGTTGCTGGGTATGAATCATCAACCTTGAGGTGAACAGTCCAGTGCTTATCCTATAACACTTAGCATTCTCTATTTGAGGGTTAGGATAAACTCAGAAATCAAATATAACATAAAGAGACCTAGAGTAAGTCAATTTTCTTAGAATAGACTGTATTAAACAAAGATCATCCTTCATAAATAAGACATCCCCATGGAGTGACCCTGTATCCCCAATCTAGTTCCTACTGCCTCAGGTTCCAAAGGGTCCACTCTCAACACTATGTGCCGAAGCCCTATCTATCTCTTTTCTCAGATTGTATTACTCCGTTACTTTATGACTTTGATGCTTCATATAGCCAGATTATAAAATTGGAGTTGACCTCTACTGAATTTCATAGGCTTCACACTTTCAATAATGTTAGGGGTAGTTGGGGACAACACATCCCAAAATCCAAATTTAGGAGAAAAAAGAGAGACATAAACAGAGACAGAGTTGATTTTGCCTTTTATTAGGTCTCTATTTCCACTGTAACAAGGAGAACAGTGAGTTTCTTGTATCTTCCTTTGGACTCTAAGCACCATATATACACACACACACACACACACATACCTCACCCATGCAGGTGCTATTTCTCAGGTTTAATGGTCATTTCTTCGATAGCATCTGGAATTTCACCTCAACCTTTATTAAAACTGTAGGTTCCACCTCCTTATAAAAGAACATTGTTGTTGTTGTTGTTGTTGTTGTTAAGTACCATCAAGTTGGTTCCAACTCATAGATCCTCAGTGTGTGGTTTCTAAGGAGCCATTGGTAGATTTGAACTGCTGACCTTGTGTTTAGCAGCCCAGTGCTTATCCAACAGCACCAAACTAAAAGAGCATAGAGAGAGGAATATGTTCTGTTATTTCCTTAACACTTAATAAGAGTACTACATATTTTCCAAAAAGAAAGCAAAATAGGAGGTTGGATGAAAATATTCTTTGTGGTTGAAGATCATCTGACTTTGTATGCCAAGAGGGAGAAACTCCCATTTGAGGAAAAGTGATTTTGAAAATATTTGGGCTTGTATTGAGGCCAAACCAGAGAGATTCTTCAACATGATCCAAGAAGGTGCTGGAAGTCCTGGCACCTAATTTGGTGATAAATACAATGGCCAGAAAGAGAAATGGCAGGGCCTGGTATGGTCATCTGCCTTATTTGCAAAGAATTAAATAAACTGCAGTAAAATTGAATAAACTGAACAGTGATCAAATCTGTTTTCAAAATCATCACTGATGTAGAGATGGAGGGAGAAATGAAATGCCTGTTATGTTCTGATCAATTTACATTACTTATTTCCTTAGAGACCTGTCTATCAACAGCTCCAGTAAACAAAGAAATCTTTTCTCAAGCGTTGCTATTGCCATGAGCAGGGGAGCAATCACAGTCTAAAAAGAAGTTTACATTTGTAAATATTCATAAACGCATCTAATAGATTAAAGTTTATGGTGATCCTCATAAAGCCAGGGTCATAAAAAAGATTTCAAACGTCAACACTCATTAGGTTGTTTGTGGTCGTGGTTTGTGTTCGATCAAATCAGTTCTAACTCATAGAGAACTTATATAGGCTATAAATCTTTGTTGTTGTTATGTACCCTGGAGTCGGTCCCGACTCATAGTGACCCTGCACAGGGTTTCCAAGGCTGTAAATCTTTACAGGAGCAGAACGCCTCATCTTTCTTCCACAAGCAGCTGGTAGAATCAAACTGCTGACCTTGCTGGATTAGCAGTCCAGTTTGTAATCCACTACACTACCAGGGTTTCTTATAAAAGAATGCTGAAGATGAGTTGGTCACATTTTACCTCCAGTTTAAGCTCTGTGAATTCATAGTAGTAATATGGAGGTAAGTGAACATGACTACCATAGTGTTTCAGTCTATACATTCATGGGTTTATGCTAAACAAAACCTGTTCACGCATTTCTCCTCCATCAGTGGATGACTGCAGAAAAATTCACTCAGTAATATACTTGTCTTAGTGTGGCACTGTGGGCTAATGAGTCAGACTGCAAAGTTATTTGAACTGCAAGATCAGTGGTTCAAGTTTACCAGCCGCTCCTTGGAAACCCTATACAGGTTTGCTATGGGTCTGAATCGACTCAACAGCACTTAACAAAGTCTAGTTAGGATTCCTTCAAAAAAAAAAAAAAAAGGTTCAATCAAAACAGTGACTTCTAAGGGAATCTGCTGGGCCAATTAAATTCAAGACAAAGAGGTTAGCTCAAAAATTTATGGTGAATGTTTTTTGGGGATTTCCGAGGGATAATCTTGACAGATTTTTTGAATGACACAGGTTGATCATAGGAGCTTATTAAGAAAAAATTGTAAGAAAAAGAAAGAAAGGAAAAACAAAACAAAACTGTATTGGTGAGCAAAAGACCAGGAAAGGGCTGAGCATTCTCCCTGCTCCCCACCCCCCCCACCCCCGCCTCCTTCATAACAATACTTTCTCTAAGAGTACCAAGGGCTGCTCTATTAGAACGGAGTTGGGAAAACTTACCCAATCTTCTCTACAGCCTTGATCATGCCCCTTCAGATGTATTTTTGTTCTCCAAACCCCAAGAACACTGTAAAGGAACATGAACTAAGTCCTTCAAGGATGTCAAAACTGCTGTTTCAATGTGGTTTAAATCAAAGGGCACAGGACTCTTTGGGGAAGGGTTTCAAAAACCAAACCCTGCTGCCATTGAGTCGGCTCTGACTATTATTGACCCTATATAGGTTTATAGAGACTATAAATCTTCAAGGGAGCAGACAGCTTTATCTTTCTCCCTCAGAGTAGCTGGTGGGTTTGAACTGACAACTTTTCAGTTAGCAGTTCAATGCCTAACCTCCAGAATGGAAAAGGGTTGTTGTTGTTGTTGTTGTTACGTGGCATTGAGTTGGTTCCAACCTATAGTGATCCTATATAGGGTTTCTGAGGAGCAGCTGGTGAGCTTGAACTGCTGACCTTGCAGTTCAAACAGCTTTGCAATTTGGTGCATTAAACCCCAGTGCCACACCAGGACTCCGGAAAAGGGTTAGAGAGATGGAAATATCGCCTTCATAATCATATAAACCTAGGTGGAGGATATATTGAGAAGTAATAGCTTTACAATTTGGTATTTTTGCTTAATAAAGTTTCTATCATTTTGTAGCAATATCTTACACATTCCTATAGGTAGCATGTAGACATGTATCTGGTGAATCTAACTTGTGTTCAAAAATTTTATTTTGAGGTCCACATTGCTAAATTTTATCTTCAAATACAGTATCTTGACAACAATAACTAATATTACTTCTTATTCATATTTTTGATCTTTATAGTAGTATCAAAAAAGATTTAGACAGTCTTTCACTAATAATTCTTCTGTATGGGTAGAGAAAGTGATTGAGCATAGGAGAACTGTAGAAAAATGACCATAAGGAAAGCACCTTAGTATTTACATTTTTAATCATTGCAGGCTGTGCCTAATGCACTAAGTACTTAGTAAGACCAATGTTTTGTAGATATTATCCAAGCCTATTTTCCAATTGTGGTAGCTTGTGTGTTGTTGTGATACTGTAAGATATGCCACTAATGATTCACTTACCAACAGGGATCCTCACGGTACACAGATATCAGCAGAGCTCCAGATTAAAAAGCATACCAGGAAGAAGGAATAGATGGTCTACTTCTGAGGGATTTGTCACTGAAAATCTTATGAATAGTAATGAAACATTTTCTGATACAGTGCTGTAAGATAAGGCCCTCAGGTTGGAAGGTCCTAAAAATACTACTGAGGTCTGACTTCTCATAGTAGACTGGACCTTAGTGACGTGGATGGAGAAAAGTTTTGGGGACCTTCATTTGCTGATGAGGCATGACATAAAATGAGAAGAAACAGCTGCAAACATTCATTAATACATTATGTAGAATGTAGACAGTATGAATCTCGGAAAACTGGAAGTCATCAAAAGTAAAATGGACATTTTGAATCAGATAATCATATGGATAACTATGCAGGGAATGAAAAATTCAAGAGAGATGGTGTCAGGTCCATGGTCAAAAAGACCATTACAAGCTCTCTGTTGAAATACATTGTTGTCTCTTTGATAGGTTAAAACCTATATGCCTATAAGGAGCTCAGGTAGCTTAGTGGTTAGGAGTCGGGCTGCTAACCTCAGGGTCAGCAGCTCAAAACTACTTGCCAGTCAGCAGGAGAAAGATGAGGTTTTCTGCTCCCATAAAGATTTACAGCCCCTAAAACCCTATAGTCAGAACTGACTCCATGGCACATAACCACCACCAACAACCACCACTGTTAATTATCACGACTGACTGAGGATAACATTTACTTTGATTTGTCTTAATAAATGGGAGTGCTTGATGATACTGAGACTGCACAGATGCTGGAGCTTATCCTGACTCTGTCACTTTAGCATCTTCATGGCCTCGGAATAAGACCTTAACGTTTTGGGGATCTCATCTTCTACATCTTTTGTGGAAGTTAAATGATTTAATAAATGTAAATCTCTTAGTTAAAAAAAAAAAAAAAGATTTAGAGCCTTAGAAACCTTATACAGGGTCACTATGAGTCAGAACCGACTCCATGGCAGGCACATAACCACCACAACAAGGAAGACCCGTTAATACAACTAGTATTCAAATTTACACACTAACCATGAAAGTCAATGATGAGGATATTAAATTCTACCAACTTCTTTGTACTAAAATGAATCAAACATTTTAGTTTGATCCAATCACACAATTACTGGTGATTGGAATGTGAAAATCAGAAACAAAGGAAAAATCGATAGTTGGTAAATATGACATTGGTGACAGAAATGGTGCTGGAGATGACATGATAGAATTTTGCAAAATCAGTGACTTCTACATTGCAAATACTTTTTTTTTTTTTTTTTTAACAATATCAACTTCGAATATACACATGGACTTCACCAAATGGAATACACAGGAATCAAGTTGACTATATGTCTATGGGAAGTGCCTAGAGTTCTCTTGTGGTGTTATAGGCTAAGCAATGGATTGTTAATGCAAAGTCAGTGGCTCAAACCCACTAGCTACTCCTCAGAAACCCTATACAGGATGATTATAAGTTGGAACCAAAGTGACAACACTTAACAACAAGAATATGGGAAACAATGATAGAGAAGCTCAATATCATCAGCCAAAACAAGAACAGGGCGGACTTCGAGTGAGGGATATCATTGCTAATGTTGTATAAAATTCCACTGAAAGTTTTATTAGGCAAAGGTATTTGACTGTGTGGATCATTACAAACCATGGATAACATTACTAAGAATGGGAATTCCAGAACATTCCCTTGTGCTTATGTGGAACCTGTACATTAAACAAGAGGCAGTTGTATCTTTTCACCATACTTATTGAATCTGTCTGCTGAGCAAATCATCATAGAAGGTAGACTATCTGAAGAAGAATGTGTCATCAGGATTGGAGAAAGGCTCATTAACAACCTATGATATGCATATAACTCAGACTTGTTTATTGAAATCAGAGCTAAAATTGACTTGAAGCACTTGTTGATTAAGACCAACAAGTACAGCTTACAGCATGGATTACAACTTAATGTCATGAAAACAAAAAAAAATCATAACTGGACCAATAGAGAACATATGATAAACAGAGAAAAATATTGAAGTTGTCAAAGAATTTCACTTTACTTTTATCTACAATCCATTCTCATGGAAGCAGCAGTCCAGAAATCAAAGGATGTATTTCATTATGAAAATCTGCTGCAAAAGACCTCTATAAAGTGTTAAAAATCAAAAGATGTCACTTTGAGGATTAAGCTGTGCCTGACCCAAGCCACTATATATTCATTCACCTCATATGCATATGAAAACTGGGCAATAAATCAGGAAGACTTGAGAAGAATTCATGCATTGAATTGTGGTGTTGGAGAGGAATATTGAAAGAACCACAGACTGCCAGAAAAGCAATCAAATCCATCCAGGAAGAAGTATAGCCAGAATACTCTTCTGAAGCAATAGTGGTGAGACTTCTTAGATACTCCAGACAGTTGGCAGGAGGGACCAGTCCCTGGAAAAGGACATCTTGATAAACATGTTAAACATAGGTCAGCATAAAGAGGAAGCTCTCCAACAAGATGGGTTGCCATAGTGGCTACAATAATGGGATAAAAGAACTTGGTGAAGTACAGGGTGAGTGAAAAAGAGAAAGATTTCCAGTCAGCTGGATTGACACAGTAGCAACAATAATGGGCTCACACATAACAATTGTAAGGATGGCTCAGGACTAGACGTGTTTTCTTCTATTGTGCATGGGGTCCCTATGATTTGGTGATGACTTGAGAGCACCTAGCCCCCCCCCCCCCCCCACTTTCCACTTTACCTCCAAGGTAGGAATCAAGTTCCTAATTCTTTTAATGAGGAAACTGAGACACAGAGAGGCTATGCAATAGGTCCTAGGTGCCCAGCTGATTAAGGCAGAGCTGTGATTTGAGTTCAGGGTTAGGCTAACATGAAGGTCTGCACTCACCTGCTCTGAGAACTTCCTCCTTAGTCTGCTCTTATCTAATAATTTGCCAAGACCTGTACTTCAACTCCCTTATAGCACACTTACTTTCCTGGTGTCGTCTTTGTCTAAATCATTTCAGTTAATTTTTCCTCCTTCTGTTTTATTTTAGCAATTATATCAGCTCTGTGTAGACATAAACATCTATAGCCTCAATTCTTAATAGTTTCCCAAGTTCCTATCTTATTTTTTATTTTCTCCAGTACTCTTTAACTAAGGAACCCTGGTAGCTTAGTGGATTATAAACTAAGCTGCTAACCTCAAGGTCAGTAGTTCAAATCTACCAGTCACTCCTAGGGAGAAAGATGAGACTTGCTGCTCCAGTAATGATTTACAGGGTTTCTATGAGTAGGAATGGATTCAGTGGTACACAACCACCAGCACCTCTTTAACTGGGGATTCCATGGGCATTTTGATCTGTTCCAAACTGAAGCTCTCTTCGTCATTCCAATGTCTGTTTTTCATATTTTAAGCCACATTTATATTCATGGAAACCTAATCTTTGAAAAAAAAAATATATATGGCTTTAGCTTTGGCTCCTTCTCTTTTGCTTCTCTATAAAACCAAATATCATGTCTACGTCAACATCTTCTTTTCTGTCCCCACAACCACTACTCCCAAAGTGCAGAATCTAACTGTCCACTGAACCTAGCATAGTCACATCTTAACTGATCACCTGATTCTTGGTCTCTCTCTTTATAATTCGTTTTAACAATGTCACCTTAATGTTCCTGATGTTCAATCTGAACATGTCATTCTTCCAGTCATAATTTTTAGTGACTGTAAAATAAAGTCTAAACCTTTTATTACTATATATAGATTTTTTTTGGGTCAAAATACAAAACTCAATATTTATTTACCTTGCAAAATATGTTTCTCTTTTGCAACTATGAATGTTTCTAAATCTAATTTCCAAGAAAGCAGCAAAGGGCATTTATCAGAACATTACATTTATATTTATCAGAATACTTATGGATCTTATGTAAAAAAATTGAGTAATTCCTTATGATAATGAATTAAATGGATATCACACAATAAAAATTTTATGATACATTTTATTATCCACTTCTCTCAGACTGGCTTTCTTTTAAGAAATTGCTTGATACTGTTATGACAAAGTCAAAACCTTTTAGATCATCTTTCCAAGTGCTGTCATCTGGGGTCAAATGTACACTTCCATTCTTATTGTCGATGCCTTTATTTTCACATCTTGTCTGCAGTCCAGTAAATTCTGCCCTTACACCTGATTTCTTCCCCTCTTTTGTGACTTGCATTTTTCGCCACATATCTCACACAGCTTCTTCTGTTTTAAAAGGAATTCTTCTCTCTTGATATCCAGAGTCTACAGAACCTTTAGAGTAACACTGTCCAATAGAACCTTCTGTGGTGGTGGAAATGTTCTGTACATGTGTGGTCCAACATGATTTCCACTAGTCACAAGTGATTATTAAGACCTTTCAGATGTGACTAGTAGAACTGAGGTACTGAATTTTAAGACATGCATAGCTACTGGCTACTACATTGGAGAGCACAATTTTAGAAGTTAGTCTGAATCCCCATAACCTTCAAGAAACCTCATAATCTTCCCTTCTTAGAAACTGCAATATCACTTTATCTGTACTTTCTATGATACCTGTAACTTTTTATTTCATGATACAGCTATTGGTGGAGATAAATATTTTGCCCCCTTAGGAAGAAAGAATCATAGGTGGCTTCATAATTTTTCATGAAGGCACAGTTTAGGAGTTGTAATTTAAATTGATATGATCATATCATAGGTCTTTAGCAAATTTAGATTGAATGTCACTGAGTCATTGTAGCAGTGAAGTATCCTAAGATGATACTATGGACAATTTAGAAAAGATGTCATTTATTCTTGTTGTTGTTGTTGTTATGTGCCATCGAGTCGGTTCGTCATTTATTCTTAGGTAAGTATTAACAACACAAAAAAGGAGTTTACTGAGGTAAGATACCAGAGGTTATTGGAGACTGCATCATGAAAGCAAGGTTCTCATTGGATTTATTCCCTTTGCCTCCTTGTTTTGGTGCAGATCTCTGTATACTGTAGGCACTAAAAACATTGAGTAAAGAAGTCCTTAGTGAAATCTTGAAAATAATTCCATAAGGTAGTGTTTCTGGGAAAGTGTAACACAGCCAGTTTCCTTAAGCAAGCAATGTTGGAAATCATCCCCAAACAAGGTGCCCCTGATGGCAGCCCTCGCAGGAGGAGGACAAGTGCCTCTACCCAACCTGCTGCAATCAACTTAATGGGATGGATTATGTGCTCCAATTGGCCAGCAAGCAGACATTAATGATCAGTTAGCAACTGTGTTCAGGTCAATTAATTTATATTTGTATTTTGCAAACTAAATTTGCCCTGTTATATTATTGATTCTTTGTCCCTGTACTCAATTTGTTTTTAATTGCTCCATTGCTGGGCCAAGCCCTCCCTCCTGGCAAGCTGGCAATAAATCTGCCACTGTCTCAACAATCAACAATAAATGTGTCTCTCTGTGTCATTATTAATATGTTTCTTGGATTGGTTCATTACCAGGGTTAACAGTTTATAAAAGCCCCAAAGGCTTACTGCCAGGAGAATTTCTTTTCCTAAGGGCTAGTTTGTCCTGGTAGGATTGATGCTCTTGGGCCTTTGTGTACTTGAGGAAAGGGGCCTGAGATTTAATTTAATATAGTTGGAATACTGGTGTGGCGCTGTAGGTTAATGCGTCAGACTGCAAAGCCATTTGAACTACAAGGTCGGTGGTTCAAGTTCACCAGTCGCTCCTTGGAAACCCTATACAGGGTCACTATTGGTTGGAACTGACTCCATGGCACTTAACAACAGCAGTTGGAATATGAGTTATCTAATCCTCTTTTTATTATAAATAGTTTTTGAAGCAGTTATTATTGAACTAGAGTGTTTAGCCTCTTTTCTAATTCTTTTCACTTCTTTTTATCTTTTTACTTTCTGTTCAGATCTTTTTTTTTTTCAAAAACAGCATAACAGTTATTTGGCAAACTAAAGTCACTGGGTAAGTGAGCCATGTGTCCCCCAGGAGTTGATGTTTTATTATTGCATCTTTGTTAGTTGAAAGTAGAGGGAATTTCCTACTCTTGATGGGTGAGTGGTGATTAACAGAGCTGCAGAAATGCCTCACTTAGAATGGCTCCTAAATTGAGGTCAGACCAAAAAAGTACAAGCTCTGTTTTACAATAGAGATACTCATTAATTATAGGATTGTTTTAGTCTTAGTCTCTTTTAGTTATTAGATTTTTTTCCAGGGGAAGACACAGATTTCCAACCAATTTAGTGGTTGAGAAAAGAGATCCTTTGTGTCCCAGAAATGCCAAATGAGAAATCTAAATGAAACTCAGAGTACTTAAAAAAAAATAATAATCCCACTGTGGCCTGGAATCTAATGATAGTGCAGACTTTTTGTCATTTCCTGTGCATAAATTGCTTAAAGTCAAGAAATTTGGTCTCCCTCAGATACATAGCTAACAATCAATTCTTTTGGTTCTGGATGCAGATTTCATACTTAACTTATTACTAAGAATTCACACACTTTGTGTACATAAGTCTTCATAAAGAGTTAAAACAAAATGAGCTTGTAGAATGAGAGGGGTGAGGGAGTTGATGCTTTCTGTTTCTTTTGATAAGGGTCTAAGTAGTCCAGGAAAAAGTGATGCAAGTACAAGTGGGATTCTTGGACTGAAGTGGAAACAATTTAGTCAAGAAGGTGATAAGGGAAGGAGATGGAAAATGAAACTAAAGATGACTGCTGCTAAACGCAGAGATATAATGCAGAGTGGGATTGAAAATGAAGGAACCAAAGAAAGTTGGAGAGTGATCAAGAGAAAGGCAAACAAGAGATCAAAGAGTCCTGATGTGCTGCTTAGGATAAACACTAGATTGCTCACCTGTTCAAACCCACCAGCTGCTCTTTTGAAACCATATACCAGGTCACTGTGCTTCAGAACCTACTCCATGGCACTTACCAACAACAGGAGCATTGTGCATGGAGGACTGGTTATACCTCTTCTGTTATACCTCTCAAATCTGTGGCTCTCCATTAGGACTTCTCCTATGCAAACCTACCACAGCCACACCTTTCTTTTTTCAAATAGGTATGCCTTACTTAAGTGCCTCTACTCTCCAAACTTGTTTTTAACTCCTTCATAATTTCATCTCCAAGAAAGGAGTAACTGTTTACAACGATGTTAGAGACATGGAATACAGCGGGCTCAGACACCTAAGAATCACCATCACCACCACTACCGATGAGAACCAGTCACTCCTCTGGCAATTAATAGTTGGGTTTGTGTCTTAGAAGTATTGCAGTATTGAGCTTAATAAAACAGAAAACTCATAATCTATGCTTGCTAAACCTTTATTTCTTGGTGTGGCGCTGTAGGATAACACTAGACCACAAGGTCTGTTTGAACTCCAAAGTTGGTGGTCCAAACTCACAAACTGCTTTCTGGAAACCCTATATAGGGTTGCTATGAGTTGGAACTACTAGACGTCACCAAACAACAACAGCAAAGCTTTAATTCATGTATGTACAGAAAAGGGGGGAAAAAATCATTGTCCTGTTTTTTTCTTCTAGATAGGACATAGGCAAAATCTAACTCCTGGTTTAGGCCACTTGCTCTGACTTATTTGACCTTGCTAAATTCCAGTGTATTAACCTGTAATTTGTAGAGAAAAAAAACTACTTCCTTCATATGAGAAAAACACTATCTCCGGGAGCCCTGGGTGTGGCACCATAAGATAAGCACTAGACCATAAGGTTGGTTTGTACTGAAAAGTTGGTGGTTCAAACAAATTTACCAGCCATTTCTTGGAAACACTATGCAGGGTCACAATGAGTTGGAAACAACTTGAGGGCACTTAACAACAACATACTAGGTCCTGTATTATAAAAACATGTTAAAATAATCTGTTTTATGCTTCTAGGTTAATTCCACCAACAGCCTTTGTGGTTGCATGTTAGAGACAATGCTGAGATGGTTTACCAATGACTAGAATTATTGATGTTGTTAGTTGCCAGTCAGTCAGCCCTGCCTCATGGTGATGCCATATGTATAGAGTAGAACTGCTTCATAGGTTTTTTTGTTTTGTTTTGGCAATAATCTTTATGAAGCAGATTGGCAGGCCTTTTTTTCTGTGGATTGATTTAAGTCAGAAACCTTCAGGTTAGCAGCTGATCACAAACCACATTATGCCACTCAGCCTAAGAGAGGCATAGCTTTGAGATATTATGGGCTTGACTTCATACTACCACAACAAAGCATGTTGTTGTTTTTAAGTGCCATCAAGTCGGTTCCTACTTACAGCAACCTTGTGTATGGTTTCTGGGGAACAACTAGTTAGCTTGAACCACCAATACTGCTGTTCAAACCAACTTTGCAGTCCAGCGCATTAACCTGCAGCAACACAAAGACAATAAAGCATATATCACAATAAAGGGAGTCACACAAGTTTTTTGGTTTCTCACTACATATCAGTTAAGCTTATGGTATACTGTAGTCTATTAAGTGTACAATATCATTCAAACTCATGAAACATTTGAAATATTGGGAGGACTGTCAAAATGTGACACAGAGACATGAAGTGAATCCATGCTATTGGAAAAAATGGTACCCACAGACCTGTTTGGCACAGAGTTACCCAAAACCTTCAATTTGTAAAAAAACAAAAATAAAACCACTATCTGCCAAGTACAATAAACTGAAGCAAAATAAGACAATTAGTACCTGTAGAATTTTATCATATATAAAGATTGCCATTGGGTCCATAGGCTACTAATTATATTGGATTATTGAAAATTAATTCTGACTAAGAATTGTGCGGCTTTCTCATTGTGTATGTGTGTGTGCTATTCCCTGTCCTTAAAGTTTTATATGTATTACTTTTTAATGTGAAGCTATCTTCTGATTTATTTCAAGTTGCTCTCTTCCTCTGCAAAGAATTTATATATTTTAACATTTGGAAAAAGAGTTTGTTGACTTTCCATCTGTGGATAATTGTTTCTAAGCAGTTGTTTTTGTTTTTTCCTCCATTAATCCTAAATAGACTATCAGATACCGTTAGTGAGACTTTTTTTTTTTTTTTTTTAAGTTTTTATTGTGAATTGAGTGGTAGTTTACTTGGGAGAACATCGGTTTTGCACTCATCCTATCTTATTTTGTTTCATTTCAATGATTACGATCCCCTTCATGCATCATCATTTAACAGTATTTGCTCCTATTACTTCTGTCTTTTTTTTTTTTTTTTATGTACACAAAAACCCTCAGTAATACACAAGCATTTAAACAACCGAAGGGCACATTCTGCAGGTCTGCCTCCTGGCTGCCAGCACACAACCTTTCTCTTTCTTTGAGTCTAGAGTCCTCAGCAGCTCTACCTTTCCATACCATCATCTCTGCCTCCATCTTTGGGGTCGCTGTTTCTCTGGTTGTTTTGAATATTTTTAGATTATTTCATTAATGATTTTTGATGTTGTCATAATTTTACAGTACCATGTACAAAAGGCACTTCTGAAAAATATAATTACAGTTAATGAGACAGAAATAAGATAAATTAAGCAACTTAGAGACAAAAGAGAAATAATAATCATAGAGACATTATTAAAGCTTTCATAAAAAGTTCTTCTTTTTTTTCCTCTAGTGGATCAATCATCCTACCATGGAATTCTAATTCTAATTCTAATTCTAATTCTAATTCTAATTCTAATTCTAATTCTAATTCTAATTCTAATTCTAATTCTAATTCTAATCTAATGTAAGATTAGCACTAGGCTGCTAACCCAAGGTTGGTGGTTCAAAACCAACAGCTGCTTCTTGGAACCCTAGAAAGGGTCACTATGAGTTAGAACTATATAAGCTGGTTCTTAACAACAACATACTACCATAAATATGACTTCGGCTATGAAATGCAAAACATAAAGACCTACTGAAGATTAATCTTTAAGGGGCAGTATTATATACCATGTGGTGTCTCTTCATTTATAACGAATTGGGACCCCTTATCTTTGATCACAGCCACAAAAATATAAGTTTCTGCCCTAGTTTCAAAGAAAACAGGTCTGTGGTACTAGTATGTCTCCCTAAGTGCCTAGTGTTAAATGACCAGTCTTGAGTCCAGGCCATGAATATCCAAAGTACCAAAACTACTAACAGAATCAGAGAAAGCAAAATAGCTACTTTAGGAATAGAGCCTCTCAGCCCTGAGTTTTGCAACAGCAGGGTAGAAAGAGAGGGGACAAGAAAATCAAAGTTCCTTTTTTAAAAAAAAAATTATCACACATAGAGGCAAAATGTCCCCACAGCAGGAAATAAAGTGGAAAACACACCAAATCAATCACCTTAAAAATAAGGCTTAAAATCTTCCACCACATAAGATGTAGGTGGGGAAAGAAGAATGGACTGAGCAGCTTGAAAATGATTTATTAAACTACATGCTGTCTACCATACACACGCAGGAAAATGCAATTAAGGTTAGTCCATTAAAAAGATGTCCAAAGATCACTCAGAGAGAGACCAAGAGCGAGCAGCAGGAAGCTTACTTTGAAGAAGTGCTAGGTGGGATGGAAATACCTCAGCCTGGAGTATGCAACCCAGATTGAGATTTCCTTAGAGCTATTGAGAGGTGAGGGCTAGATGCTGTGTGATGCTGTGGACTGGTGGAATGAGAATGCAGTGTCTCTTCAACACCTTGCCTCAAGCCAGGAGTAGACAGGGATACTTAATATCAGATATCTTTGCTTCCATCTGTATTTCAGGGATAGCATCTTTGGATGCTCTCTTAGTTAATATGTTCCTGGATAACAAACATATGCTGATCAGGAGATGATGGCATATCAAATAGTATTTTGTGGAAAGTGGGCCAAGGTTCTCAGAGACCTACAATTTTAGTGTCAGATTCCATTGTGTTTTGTCTACTGATTCTATTTAGAAATCCAAAATGACTCCAGGGACTGGAGTACACACTTGTCCCACTCAGTGGGAGGAGGACTAGTCTTCCATTAGAAGCCCCAGAAAATGTACTGTATGCACTGGCAGTAGAGTTGGACCAGCTTGACACTCTGGGTAGTGCAATATGTCTGACTAGGTACTTATCTGTTAAAAAAGTGATTTAAATGTGGCACCAACCATCCATCCCACAGTGGTCTCTGTTTCTCTACTGGACTTCATAATCCAATGCAAGTTGTTGTTGTTCTTGTTAGGTGCCATCGAGTCAATGCCGACTCATAGCGACCTTCTGTGCACAACAGAAC
>NW_006408676.1:3125847-3134884 GCF_000296735.1 Chrysochloris asiatica | reverse complement strand
TTCTATTTCATTCTCACTGGCTTTAGTGGTTGGTCCGTAAATTTGAATAATAGTTGTATTAACTGGTTTTCCCTGTAGGCACATGAATATTACCCTATTACAAACAGCATTGTACCTCATGACTGATCTTGGTATGTTCTTTTTGACAATGAATGCAACGCCATTACTCTTCCATTTGTCATTCCTGGCATAGTAAACCATGTGGTTGTCACAAAGTTCAGGCACTCACAGTTATGGAGTTTCTTAGGGAAGTTAACAGGCTGCAAGTCAGGATCAGAAATGTTCAGGGCACAGTTTTGCCAATCAGGTAGGCCTCTCCAATTTCCTGGTCAGTGTTGCAAAGTTCTTTTAGGGCTGTTGATAAATGCAGGTAGGATATACAACTCTACCATAAACCTCAGTCTGAAGCCTTTCAGCTCTAGCCCTGTGGGTCAGAAAACTTAGCGCTCTCCCCCATCCCCCACCCTAAGTGCCTGGAGGAACCCCATTCTGCTAGCACGCTTCTTGTCCAAAGGCACTCAGTTTCACTTGCTTTGTGGACTAGGAAGCTCACCATTCTCTCTCATGCTCTGGCTCTGGGTTGTGCTGCTATTGTTCCTCTGCCATAGCTTTCTGTCCCTGAGTTAGAAATATTCAATGCACAGGGATCTCAGGACCAAAGGACATGCACCCGTCTGACCTCTACTTTGATAATTTTGAGATTCCCAATCCTGCTTCTGAGAAGGTTTATTTTACACCCATGTTAGAATTCCAATTTTTTTTTAAATCATAATTACCTCTGTTAACAATCATTCACAACAGAATCATCTCTTCCTACCAGTATCTTCCACTACTTTCTCTTACCCAGACCTCGCAGGAATAGAGTTCTTGATGACAGTTACAGACTATGGCTAGAAGAGACATTAGATAGCACACTAGCCAACAGAATGATAGTGGTCACTACTCTCCTTTTCTTTACAGACCACCTTGTAATGTTTCATGTTTTCCCACCTAGTACAGGCACCACCCACTATAAACACTAGAAATGTTGTTTTAACTCAGGACTTCCAAGTCCCCAAGAACCCTGGGTATAGCTCTATCATGCTATGCTGTAACCATTAAGTTGCCTGGCACCCTAAAGATGTGGAAAACATTTTTACTTCAATGGGAGCAAGCACTTTGACCCCCAGTGTATGACACAGGACCTAAAATATACTGTTGTTGTTGTCGTTAAGTACCTTCAAGTCAGTTCTGACTCATAGCGACCCTGTATAGAGTTTCTGATGATCCGCTGGTAAGTTTGAACCACCTACCTTGTGGTTCAAACTGACCTTATGGTCAAGTGCTTCTAGCTACCTTGTATAAGGTTTCTGAGGAATGGCTGGTGGCTATGAATGACTGACCTTGTGGTTAGCAGTCCAGTTCTTAACCTATAGCACCACATTAGGAATCCATGTGGACATTGTGTTGTTATATGCCATTGAATCAGTTCCAATTCATAGTGACCCTGTGTAGGGTTTCCAAGGAGTGATTGGTAAGTTTGAGCTGCCGACTTTGCAGCCGAAACAGGCCTACAGTGTTACATCAGGATTCACCATGCATGTATCATTAAGTGCCATTGAGTTGACTCTGACTCATTGTGACCCTTTATAGGATTTCTGAGGAGGTGAGTTTGAACTGCTAGCCTTGTGGTTCCAACCAACTTTGTGGTCCTGTGCTTATACTATAATGCCACACCAGGATTCCATGCATCTATTAGTAAACTGCATATTGCAATTAGATGGGTAAATGATAGTATGAGTTTAATGTTGACTACAAATCCTTCTGTGATAGGATTTAGGAATATTCTTCAAGCTGGAACTGTTAAGTCTGAGTTTAGCATCATTTTAGCCAGACCTTCCTCTACTGTTGTATTGATTCTATGCTTCTTCCCTCGCATATTGGTCCAGGTCGCTCACAGGCACTTGTCAAACCTATTTCACTGTTCATGCCTTTGATTACAGGTAGTATCCTAATTATAATGGGTTTTCAGTGTTTCCTCAATATTCAGCCTTAAGAATACATAAAAAAATCATCTATTATATGTATTGTATTCTAGTCCCTTCAATTTATATTTGCTACTGCAGAAGTCTATGCATTACTGGCAGGGCAACCTTCCCAGTGTGAACAGATCCTTCTAACATTTCTAGCATAAGTATCAACTACTAATTGTCTATTGTGTCTAAAAAAAAAAAAAAAGGTTTTATAGACTTTTCTGAATTTTGGAAGAGAAAAGAAATATTTAGGTATGATATAACTTGGAACATGCTCCATTTTGCCTCAAAAATTGAATGGTTTGCTGTGATTTTTCTGACTCTGAAGAGTAAATGTTCTTCAGGATGTACCAGCCGTGATATAAGCAACCCATTGCTATATTAGCAGTTTTTTCTGGTTAGTCATTTCTTGCTTATGAAGGTTGTACTTACATTTTCTTTTCCTATTTTAGTCTTTCTAACATTATCTGCTATTCCCTCTCGTCTCTACCTGTTCCTTAATTCTCTATCTTTTCCATAATCCTTCTCACCCTAAGCAGACAATACTTACTTTTTTGCAGGGGAAAAGACTTCTTTGGAAAGATCAGAAGACCAGACCAACTTTGTCAATGTATTTGCTTATTTACCTATAGTTGGTCTGCAAACATGATGGTTATGCAATGGTTTGATCTGTTCAGTGGAAGAATTCTGTTTGGATTCAAGAATTTTCTGTTCCTTTAGATACAACACATAAACTGTTTTTGGTGTTGTTAGGTGCAGGATAGTTGACTCCAGCTCATCACAATACTCTTTGCACAACAGTACAAAACACTGCCTGGCCCTACACCATCCTTCCAATTGTTGCTATGTTTGAGCCCATTGTTACTGTCACTGTGCCAGTCCATCTCACTGAGTTTCTTCCTCTTTTTCACTAATCCTCCACTTTACCAAGCATAATGTCCTTCTACAAGGACTGGTCCTTCTTGACAACATGTCCAAAGTGCAGTTGGTGAAGTTTTGTCTCTGCATTTCTAAGGAGCATCCTGACTGTGCTTCTTTCAAGACAGATGTGTTTGTTCTTCAGGCAGTTCATTATGCTTTCAATATTCTTCACCAACATCATAATTCAATTGCATCAGTATTTTGAGAATCTTCATTATTCATTGTCTAACTTCCATTGTATATAACATGATGTGGGTCAGGTGCACCTTAGTCTTCAATGTCCTCAAAGAGATCTTTACTTTTTAACACTTTAACGAGGTTGTATGCAGCATATTTGCCTACTGCAATATGTCCTTTGATTTCTTGACTACTATTTTCTTAGTGTTGATTGTAGATCCAAGCAAAATGAAGTCTTTTGTAACTTCAATCTATTCTCCATTTATAATGTTATTTATTGGTCCAGTTTTGAGGATTTTCTTTATATTTACCTTTAATCAATACTGAAGAGTTCATTCTTTGACCTTCATTAGTATTTCAAGTCCTCTTCACTTCCAGAAAGCAAGGATGTGTCATCTGTATGTTGCAGATTGTAAATGAGTCTTCCCCCAATTCTGATGCTGCATTCTTCTTCATATAATACAGTTTCAGATTACTTGCTCAGTATATGGACTGAATAAGTATAGTGAAAGGATACAACCTTGGCACACACCTGTCCAGATTTTAAGCTATTCAATATTCCCTTCTTCTGTTTGAACAGCTGCTGCTTTCTATGTACTTGTTCCTCATGAGCACCATAGAATGTTCTGGAATTCCCATTCTTAAAAAATGTCATTCATAGAAAAAAGGTGTTATTCATAGTTTGTTAAGATCTATATCGTCGAATGTCTTTGCATAGTCAATAAAGCTCAAGTAAACATCTTTCTAGTATTCTCTATGTTTAGCCAAGATCCATGTGATACACCTTGTTCACATCCTCTTCTGAATCTGGCTTGAATTTCTGGCAATTCCCTTTTACTGAACTGCTGTTTTAGAGTTAACTTCAGCAACATTTTATGTATGCATGTGATATTAATGATCTTGTTTGATGATTTTTGCATTCTGTTGGGTCCCCTTTCTTTGGAATGGACACAAATATGGGTCTCTTCCAATCAGTTGTTCAGGAAACTGTCTCCCCAATTCTTGACATAGTTGAGTGAGCAGCTCTCTAGGGCTGCATGAGTTTGTTGAAACATTTCAATTAATGGAGTTCCATCAATTCTTGGAGCCTTGTTTTTCACCAGTGCCTTCAGTGTAGCTTGGATTTCTTCCTTCAATACCATTGGTACTTGATTGTATTCTACCTCTTCAAATGATTGAATATTAACCAATGATTTTTGGAACAATGGTTTTGTGTATTCTTTCAATGCTACCAATGACATTTCAATACTGTGCCACAGAATCCATCAAATTGCCACCTTATGCTTGAATTTTTCTTCAGTTTTTTAACTTGAGAAATGCTGAGCATGTTCTTCCCCTTTAGTTTTCCAACTCCAGGTCTTTGTAGAGTCTTTATAATACTTTAACTTTGTCTTCTCAAGTTGCCTTTTGAAATTTTCTCTTCAGTTCTTTTCCTTCATTCCTTCATTTGCTTTTGCCTCTGTATATTTAAGAGTATATTTCAGAGTCTCTCTTGACATCAAATTTTGTCTTTTCTTTCTTTTCTGTCTTTCTGATGACCTTCTGTTTTGTTCATGTATGATGTTGCAGATGCTATCCCTCAACTCCTCTTGTCTTCAATCATTAGTGTCCAATGCATCAAATCTGTTCTTGATATGGCGTTTAAATTCAGGTGGGATACACTTCAGGGCATATTTTTGCTTTTGTGGATTTGTTTTCCTTTTCTTCAGCTTTAGCCTAAACTTGCATATCAACATTTGGTGGTTTGTTTCACATTTGGTCTCTGGTCTTACTTTGGCTGATAATATTGACTTCTCCATTATCTCTTTCCTATGTGGTCAGTTTGATTCCTATGTATATCATCTGCCAATACCAATTAAACAGCCGGCTGTCAGTTTGTCATACTGTAGTGGCTTGTGTTTTGTTTTAATGCTGGAAGCTATATTTCTAATAATTTAAATGCCATCACAATCACCCATGGAGGACAAGTTTCAGTAAAACTTCCAGACTAAGACAGACTAAAAAGAGAGGGAGGCCATTTTTTTTTTTTTTTTTTTTTTACATACTGGCCACTGAAAACCTGATGAATAGCAGTGGAACATTGATATAGTGCTAGAAGATGAGCTCCTAAGGTTAGAAGCCAAATAAAATTGACCTGTGGAAGAGCTGCCTCCTCAACATAGAGTCAACCCTAATGACTTGGATAAAGCAAAGCTTTCAAGATCTTCATTTGCCGATGGGGCACAACTCAAAATGAGAATAAATTGTTGAAAATATCCACTAATAATCAGAATGTGGAATGCACAAAGTATAGATCTAGGAAAAATGAAATTCATCAAAAATGAAATGGAATGCATAAAAACTGATTATCTTAGGCATTAGTGAGCTGAAATGGATTTGTATTGACCATTTTGAATCAAACAATCTTATGGTTTACTATACTGGGAACCAGGTGAGAGGAGCTATAGGTATTACTCTTGAAATGAAGTATGTGTGAATGTGACTTATGATGTTGGAGGATGGACTCAGGTGTCAGTAGGATAGCTCCAAGTGCACAGGACCTAACTGAGCCTCACCTGACTAATGTTCAAATGACCCCCACTCTTACATTGCATTTAGTTAGGAAAAGAATTGGGAGACTATGCTCATGTTTTAACAGTGTGCCTTATGGAAAGCTTCCTGAGCATTCTCCCTAGTAAGGCTCGACTTCTCTTTTTAGTAAATTCTGTGTATCTTTATTGTCTGACACTATTCTGCTCCCGCCTTATGTATTGAAAGCAATGCTGTATCTCTGATGCATCTTGTTCCTGTGAGCAATAGAGTGTCCTTAGGTTAGGATCATGCTGTCAGCACCTTTTAAGAGACAGCCTGAGCTCCATCTGGAGGAAATAATCACATGCTTTTAAGAACCTGCTGTGGTGAATCAAGGGATCTAGGAAACTACTCAAGACCCATTGATTGTGCTAGTGTACATACATGGATTAAACTCTCAATCTATTTCCTGCTGTCATTTTTTTCTCTATTTTTTTTTTTTTAAAGAAGTATAAAATGATGGTCTCTGAGGCTCATTCCTACTCAAAACTTCTAGATTTCTATTCCTGGGATATTATATTTTGCAATACTTTTTTATTCAACCCCAGATTGCTTAATATCCTAATCTATTCTCTGTTTCATTTGTATATTCATCCAGTATATCCTAAGAGCTACTATGTGGAAGCATAGTCACTGAGAATTGGCTGAGGCTTATCCATACCAGGCACTGTACTATAGGCTGAACATAAAATAATGTGAATCATTATTTATCTTTGCAGGATCATTGCCACACTAATGCCAATGTATTCTAACTCTTTACAGACCAGAGATTGAATTTTAGCAATAATTGTGTCAACCTGAGTACCTAAAATATGCAATGTGGGCGATGATACTCAATGGTACTGTGAAATAGAATTAAATTGAACCCCACTTTCACTCTAATATAGGCCCTTTGTTTTATGTTTTTAATTGGGAGGAGAACATTGAAATAGAAGAGATTACCCACAATTACTGTGTTTCCTTTTTCATGAATTAAATGTACTTTGAGAAATGTTGTTGACCAATTTAAAACTACTGGACTTAACCCATCCTTAACATTCTGAGTAGTCTGAGTGCATCTATTTCTCATGGATACCAAACAGTCATTTCTTACGAAATCAATTAACTTACCCAATTACCTATTGAATGTCAATTATGTTCATGGTATATTAGCAACCATAGGGGGCTAGGGAAAAAGTGCAAGTTTTCATTCTTGAAGGGAGGCAAGACATGCACTCATTAAACAGAAATAATTGTTTAAGCAGATTAACTGTAAAAATATATAGTATGCCCAGTAAGTGTCTATTTATTTTCCCATTTTACTGGTAACTTGATTTCTCCTTTTGAATGTCTTAGGAGAATGTCACACTCAACATATCAAAATTAAATTCAAACATGGCCCACACCTAGCATCTCCTGTTAGTGATCGTCATCACCATACTTCAGATCCATGAGCCAGATAGATCACCATCCTTCTTAACCCCTCCCTTGTTTCATTCTCTTTGCTACTGGTATCAAGTAAGCTAGCTCTACCTTATATAGCTCAAAATCTTAGTAATATAATGCACCAGTCATTACTTCTTACTCAGCTAGTCCAATATTTAATGGGGATGGGTGAGTTCTCATATAGTCAGTTAGGTACGGAAAGTGATGAAGATTCTGCTTTCTTCAAAACCTGACTCCATGTTGACTCCCCATGTTGGCTCTAGTCATAGACATATAGCTGGAAGAGTACAAGAAAGCTTAAAAATAGTTTTACTCATTTGTTTGGAGGTAGTTGTGATTTTTTTCTTTGTTTGGGATAGACTATCCTTCTTGGAAGTGATGCATACAATTTTTACTTTTCACTCATGTTCCTTTGACTGGAACTTCAAGACAGGTTTGCAAATATAGTCTAGATGTTTTGAGTAACTATATCATTGCAGCAACACGAAACCTTGTTCATCATTGTTCAAAAAGTATTTCTAAATGTATTCATTTTCTCTATCTCCATTACCCAACAATCTATTACAAGCTACAATGGTCACTCACCTGAATAAATGCAAAAGTCTACGACTGGCTTATCAGCAACTGCTTTTGACTAATTCATTGATGATACTTACAGCCAGAAAGATCTCTTTAAAAAGAACTTATTGTCACACACACACACATACATTCACATAATACGTGTGCACACATACATTACTTAGAACCTTGAATGGTTTCCTATTATTTCTAGGAAAACTATAGAAGTCCCTAGCATGGTCCATGCTTCTCTGATAACTGTGGCCCACAGTGATTCTTTAAGCAGTTGCTATTGAATTGCCTCTGACTCTCAGAAACACCATGTGTACCAGAGTAGCACTGTATTCCATAGAGTTTTCAATGGAAAATGTTTTGGAAGTAGATTACCAAGACTTTCTTTGAGAGGTCTCTGAGTAGACTCAAACTGCCACACTTTCATTTAGCAACTGAATATGTTAAAGGTCTGCACCACCCAGCGAATTCAATGCCTCTCTCTCTCTAACCTGATTTAATGCATGCTTCCTTTCTGAACTTAATCCTGCAACAGTGCCCTTTATTCTGAGCTTTAAATTTCTCATATTTCTTTTGACTTTGTGGACTTTACATTTGCTGTCTTCTCCCTAAATTTCTCCTCTCTCTCATGATTCATTAACATAACTTCACTAATCCTACCTCACTGAAATCATGTTGTTGTTGTTAGTTGTTGAGTTTTTTTCGAACTCATAGTGCCCCTATATAGGGTTTCCAGGGAGCAGATGGCGGGTTTGAACTGCTGAACTTTCAGTTAACAGTCCAGTGTTTATTCTATAGTCCACACCAAATTCATATAGCCAACTTCTATATACCTTTTTCACCTCGTCTCAACTATTACTTCCTCAGCCAAATCTTTTCTGAACTTCCTGACGAGGCCAGAATCTTGAACCATTCTGTCTGTCTTTGCAGAACACGTGCTACTTTGTTACTTATATTTTCCTAGTTCCCTAATAAATATATCTCTACTCATTGTACCATAAATTCCATGAGAGTGAAGACTTTGTTGTTTATGTTCACTAATTTATTTCTAATGCCAAACATAGTGCTTGAGATGGCACAGTTCTTTGATGTATTAATTTAGAATGAATAGGTGAATGCTTATCAGCACCAGACAACATTAAAATCACTGTTACACAGAAGATGTCTTTGAATAAAAGAGCATGGAAGCTTTGGTGAAAATGGACTAAGAAAAAAAGAAAAGAAGAAAGAAAGAAACAGGAAGATACTTCCCACTGAGCGAAACAGCATAATTATTTTATCATTGTCTAAGGAGCTCTGGTAGCGTAGTGGTTACGAATCGGGCTGCGAAGCTTAAGGTCAGCGGTTCGAAACTACCAGCC
>NW_006408676.1:3124584-3125747 GCF_000296735.1 Chrysochloris asiatica | reverse complement strand
TTTCAACAAGCAAGGTTGTATCATCTGCATATCGCAGGTTGTTAATGAGTCTTCCTCCAATCCTGATGCCACATTTTTCTTCATAGAACCCAGCTTCTTGGATTATTTGCTCAGCATAGAGGTTGAATAAGTATGGTGAAAGAATACAACCTTGTCACACACCTTTCTTAATTTTAGACCATTCAGCGTATCTATGTTCTGTTTGAACAACTGCCCTTTGGTGCATCTACAGCTTCCTCATGAGCACAATTAAGTGTTCAGGTATACTCATACTTCACAGTGTTGTCCATAGCTTGTCATGATCCACACAATCAAAAAACTTCGCATAGTCAACAAAGCATAGGTAAACATCTTTTGGTATTCTCTGTAGCCAAGATCCATCGGACATCAGCAATGATATCCCTTGTTCCACGTCCTCTTCTGAATCTGGTTTGAACCTCTGGAAGTTCTCTGGCAATGTAGGCTTGCAGTCATTTCTGTATTACCTTTAGTAAAATTTTACTTGCTTAGGATATCAAAGATATTGTCCTTTGATTTCCACATTCCGTTTGGTCACCTCTCTTTGAAATGGGCACAAATACGGATCTCTTCCAATCAGTTGGCCAGATAGTTGTCTTCCAAATTTCTTGGAATAGATGAGTGAGTGCCTCCAGTGCCGTCTTACTTTCTTGTAAGATTTCAATTTTTATTCCATCGATACTTGGTGCCTTGTTCTTTGTCAATGCCTTCAATGCACCTTGGACTTCTTCTTTCAGTATCATTGGCTCTTGAGCATATGCTACCTCTTGAAATGGTTGAACATCAACCATTTCCTTTTGGTAGGCTGACTCTGTATTCCTTCCATCTTCTTTTGATGTTTTCTGCATCATTCAATAATTTGCCCAGAGAATCCTTCAAAAATGAAAGTCAACGCTTGAATTTTTTCTTCAGTTCCCCTAGCTTGAGAAATGCTGAGCGTGTTGTTCCCTTTTGGTTTTCTGACTCCAGATCTTTACACATTTTGTTGTAATATTTGACTTTGTCTTCTCAAGCTGCCCTTTGCAATTTTTTGTTCAGCTGTTTTGCCTCGTTTCTTCTATTTGCTTTAGCATCTCTACGTTGGAGAGCAAATTTCAGTGTTTCTTCTGACATCCATTTTGATCTTTTCATTCTTTCTTGTCTTC
>NW_006408676.1:3105014-3123885 GCF_000296735.1 Chrysochloris asiatica | reverse complement strand
ACTTAACAACAACAACAAATGTTTCTGTTATGTTCTTGAATGCTTCCACTAGAAGTAAAACTGAGTCTCAAAGCCATAGAATCATCCATTGAAAGTCACAAACATAAAGGCTAAATTTAAAACTTGGTCATTTAAACTCTTAGGTAAGTGAATTTGCTACTCATCCCATACTGTTCCTGATATCTTAATGAATATACTCATAATTCAGTTTCTCAGAAATTGCATGGATTGATGGTATTAATAGAATTTACTTCAAGTCTTTACAACTATTATAACCACATTATCTAAATTCTGGATACCTTGAAAACATATCCCAAGGCAGAGATTAAGTAATAGCGCTTAGTTCTTGTGATGAAATCCCAGAGTAGAAAAAGTAAAGGCAAAGGTAAGTGAGAGAGAGAAGGCCACATCTTTCCAATTCTCATTGCAGCTTGATAACGAGTATTCCTAGCCATTGGCAGGTGTTTGTAGTTCGCCATACAGGTAGCAGTTCTACAGTGCCTTGGAACCATTACCAGAAAGAATGATGGTGATGTTAAATTCCATCGAGTCAGTTCTAACTCATAGTGACCCTGTATAGGATTTCTGGGACTTCAAATTGTGGGAGTAGAAATCCTCATCATTCTTCAACAGAGTAGCTGGTGGCTCAAACCAGCTTGTGTTTCAGAGTCCAGTGCTATCCTACAGTGCCAGTAGCAGTAATTTATTCACTTGACTCCCTTCTTGTCTCCTTTCTGGCAGTGCAAACCCATAAGCTGCTACTCAGAAACCCTATATAGGGTTGATATGGGTTGGAACCAACTTGACAGCACTTAACACCAAAAACATAGTGTATCTTTACTCCGGTAAGAGCAAACTTTCCAGCATTCTTGGTTGCATTACAGTCTCTGCAATAACCCTTCGAGAAGCCAGATCTCATGCCCTGAAACATGCATTTGGATGTGGGGTGGAGAGTCTTTAGAAATTCGGCTGTTCAGTTTTAGGCATGGTGTTGGTCAGCCACAGTGACAGAAGATTCTGATCAAGTATCCAGATCTTTGTGTGGCAAGGGTGTTAAAAGAATATTAGACATTATGTAATTTATATCTGATACACTAGATTGGAGTATTAGTGTTTAATAACTTTTTGTGTCTCTTGTATTCCAGCCTTCTCTCACACCTATCAGATGGCTGTGTTTATTAAAAACTGACAATAGCCAGTCTTAGTCAGTCTTAGATGTAAATCAATTGAAACAAATACTTTTCCAACATAGTTCAGCCAAATATGTTGGAAAATGATGTTGAGCCAACTACGTTGGGAAAATATTTGGTAATTTCTAGTCAATCTAAACATGCATGTATCTTGTTGTTATTGTTAAGTGCCATTGAGTTGGCTTCTACTCATTGCAACTCTGTGTAGGGTTTCTGAGGAGCAGCTTGTAAGTTTGAACTGCTAATCTTGTGATTCCAAGTCCAGTGTTTATCCTACAGAAGTACACCAGGTGTCCTACATATGTCTGTGTTGTTGTTGTTGTTAAGTGCCATCAAGTCAGTTCTGATTCATAGCAACCCTATATATGGTTTCCAAGGAGCAGGTGGTAAGTTTGAACCATCAGCCTTGTGGATCGAACCAATCTTGTGGTCCAGTGTTTTTTCTCACAGTGCCACACCAGGACTCCACATGCATCTTATGCCCCAATAATTCCATCAGTATTAGAACTAACTACAGATACACACAACATCATAGTGGAATCTGATAAATTTTGTGGTGTGTTAACCACTTGGGGAGCAGGGCATGACAGAATAATCTGGAATGACAGGGAAACGTCTTTCCAATCTGTTTCTGGATGGTGGTTACATGGGTAAATAAACATATAAAAACTCACTTAGCTACACATTTAATAAGCTGTTACTTTGTTACATATGATATACCTCAATACAATATACACACATAGCAAACATGAATTTTACAAACGAAATATCAATCTTACCATGAAAGCCTACAGATAGGGAAGACTGATGACTACAGTTGTTGAATTTGCTCACTAAAAGCTTTGTTTAAGGGGCAGGGAATTTGTTTGCCCTCCATGACTTTGTAGACACTATGAAAAATAACTGGTTTCTAGATTCTGGGAAAGAGATCATCCATGTGCCCTTCTACCTCTAGAACTCCAACAGCTACAATTTAAAAAAAAATAAATTACTAACAGGAGAAAAAATATATAAACCAAAATACCAGCCACAAAATAAACAATATAAACTGTTTAAAAGCATATTTTTGCTCCAAAAAAAAATGATGAGGCAAAAAAAAAAAAAAAAGACTTACCAAGAAAACATGGAAGGATGGAAAAAGCGTTAGCCCAGTAATGAAGATCAAAATTCTAGGCCGCAGAGTGACAAGTGAAAAATCTCAGGGAGAATAACAATGAACAGAGGTGGAAAGGCATCCTAAAAAGAGGAGTCAGACAACAAAGACAGCCAAAGAAAGGGCCTCTTACAAAAGAGCCGAACATGAAAATACGAAAGAGAAGCATAGAAATCTATAAAAAGACCACTAAAGAAGTGAAAGGCACAAAAATAGGACTTGAGATGAAAAAATAAAAATAAAAAAAGATGAAAAGAAAGGAGTAAAATAGCAGAGGAAGAAGCACTAACCAATTTCTCTGAAGAACAACATAGCTTTGCTAGGAAGTGGATGTTTTTACCATCACAGGAGGCCAAGACTGAAGCCAATCAGGAGCACAGGTGCTGTCCTGTGTGTTTCTTTGAGTAGGCTGCACAGAAAGTCCTAGTTCATGGCCTCAGTGGAATAGAAACTCAAGGATCAGGACAGAACTAAGGTGGCGCTGTTCTTGTAGTTAAGTGCTGTTGAGTCAATTCCGACCCATAGCGACCCTGTACCAGGTTTCCAAGGCTGTAAATTTTTATGGGAGCAAAACACCTCATCTTTCTCCTGCTGAACAGCTGGTAGTTTCAAACTGCTGACCTTAATGTTCGCAGCCCGATTAGTACCCACTATGCTACCAGAACTCTTTGGGGTGGCGCTGTAGGATAAGCTCAATATTGCAACCACAATGTCAGTGGTTGAAACCTACCAGGTGCTCCTTGAAAATTCTAGATAGGGCCACTGTTAGTGAGCACCAACTTGATGGGACTTACAGAAATAACAACCATAAGATTTTATGACCACTCTCAAAACAGGACAGAACCTTAGAATGTTTGTGGCTGAAATCCTACTCTCATTTTTTTTTGAGGTCATCATGCCTTTCTCATGGTTCATCATGGTTGAAAGCATTGTTGTTGCTATTGTTAAGTGCCGCCGTCAAGCCTGTTTCAACTCAGAATGACCCTGTATAGGATTTCCGACGAGCAGTTTGTAGGTTTGAACCACTGGCCTTTCTATTTAAACTGACCTTGCAGTCAATGTTTTTCTCCTACAGCACCACACATTACTCTGACTGAATTAAGTTGTTGAAATGTCTCTGTAGAGTGGCATAGGAAAAAGATCTGGAATCAGAAACCTGGGTTTGATATCTAGATCTTTTACTGACTATATACCCCAGAAATGTCATTTGATCATTGAATAGTTTCTCTAATGTAAATTGAAGAGAATAGTTACTCTGGCAACCTTGTAAAATGAAATAATATTGGGGAAAGACTTTTCATCCAGTCTGTAACAATATTTAAACTTAGTAATTATTATAATTCTATCCATTTTTCTGTTATAGAATGTTAGATGGAGACCTCTGGCCATTTGTTAGTAAAGCTAAAGAGACCAGTGCATGTATTCTGAAGAATATCTTGGGCTCAATGTCTGTTGCACATGGAATATGTTGGCACCTGTTTCCAAGTAGTAAAAGCCCTGAGATAGCGTGCATAGACCCAAGCTTATTGAAACGTGTGACTACCTATGAAATGTGAAGCAACCTTCTATCTACTGCTTCAGAAGCTTTGCTTTTGGAAATTTTAAATGGCTCCAGTATTACCAATAGTAGTGCTTATTTGCTGCATTTTGAAGAACTAAGACATTAAAAGCTACAACAAAACCGAGCTGATTAATTACTGCAAAAGCTGTTTTGGGGGGAAAAGAAAAAAAAGTTATCCTATTATATTTCTAGGGGAAAAAAAATGAGCATTTTATTGCTTCCACAAATCGCTCCCTGGAAAGTGCTTTCATCTTCTAATTGTTCATAAATTTCCTGACAGGTGGTTACACAGTAGGTGTAACACTGTTATTTTCATTTTATTGTATTCGCTTTTTTAACGAGAAAATCAGGGAGGGTTTGGTATCATATATCATTCATTGTACCCTAAAAATGTCTGGTGGGTAGGCACAGCCTGAGCCAGCTACTTCCCCAAGCATGCCTAGGTCTGTTTTTTCACACACAGGGTCAATTTGTAGAGCTGTACCTGGTTTGAATACATTAAAATGGTAACAGTAAAATAAATCGTTCGTCTATCGTCACTCTTTTGCTTAAAAAGTATTATACAAGAATAGCCTTTGATTTCACTTAAGTATTTACCACAAATTTTCATAATCAGAACAAAACATATATCAGGCCTTATATGTATAGACCACCATTCCTCTGTCAGTTTGTCCACCACTCATCTGTCAGTTTGTTGCACTGTGGTGGCTTGCATGATGCTTTGATACTAGAAGCTATGCCCTCAATATTTTAAGTGCAAGTAGGATCACCCACAGTGGACAGGTTTCAGCTGAGTTTCCAGACTAAGACAGACTTGGAAAGAGACAGAAAAACTTATAAATAGCAGTGAAACACTGTCAGATAGCACCATAATATTGAATATTGAAACATGTTGAATAGCACCAGAATATTATCAGATATAGTGCCTCCAGGTGAGCACCTCAGGTTTGAAGGGAATATAACTGGGGAAGAGCTGCCTCCTCAAAGTAGAGTTGACCTTCATTTGCTGATGGGACACAACTCAAAATGAGGAGAAGCAGCTGCAAACATCCATTAATAATTAGAACATGGAATGTAAAAAGCATGAATCTAGGAAAATTGCAAGTTGTCAAAAATAAAATGAAATTCATAAAAAAAGATAGATTAAACATTATTAGTGGAAATGGACTGGTATTGATCATTTTGAATCTGACAATTATATGGTTCACTATGCCAGGAATGACAAATTATAGAAAAATGGTGTCACTTTCATCATCAAGAAGAACATTTCAAGATCTATCTTGAAGTATAATCCTGTCTGTGATAGGATAATATTCATGTCTATAAGGCAGACAAATTAATACGACTGTTATTCAAATCTTTACACCAATCACTAAAGCTAGTGATCATGAAATTGAAGAATTCTATGAACTTCTTCAGTCTGAAATTGATCAAACATGCAATCAAGATTCATTGATAATACTATTGATTGGAAACAAAGAAGAATCATTAGTTGGAAAATATGGTCTTGGTGATAGAAATTATTCTGGAAATAGCATGATAGAATTCTGCAAGACCAATGTCTTCTTCATTGCAGTGACCTTTTTTAAACAACATAAAAAATACATATGGATTTCACCAGATGAAATATACACATATCAAATTGACATCATCTGATAGAAAAGCTCTATATCATCAGCCAAAACAAAGCCAGTGACAGACTGGGGAATAGACCATCAAGCTCATAATCAAGTTCAGGCTGAAGCTGCAGAAAATTGAAACAAGTCCATGAGAGTCAAAATATGACCTTGAACATATCCCACTTGAATTTAGGGATCATTTAAGAATAGATTTGCTACATTAGACAGTAGTGATCAAAAATCAGAAGAGTTGTGGGATGGCATCAAGAAAATCATATAGAAAGAAAATTGAAGGTCATTGAGAAGACAAGGAAGAGCAAGGTTGCCACTTCTCCTCCTGTTTCACCTGTGTTTGATCTTGCAGAGGAACAAGATGGTCAGAAAGGCTTGCTGCCATCATGGCTTTGAAGGATACTGGGAAGATGCCTGCAGAACCAGAGATGGCCATTCACTAGATTAGAATTACTCTAACCAGCTGCAATGTGAAGTCTCTGGTAAAGTGTGTATTGACTTGATAACAGAGAAAAAGGAGAAGAACCTGAAAGTGAAGGGACTGATTAGGATGCCTAACAAGACACTGAGAATCACAACATGGAAAATTCCTTTTGGCAAACTTTGTAAGACCTGCAGTAATTTTCAGGTGAGACTCCACAAGTGAACCATTGGTTTGCACAGTCCTTCTGAGATTTTAAACAGATCACTACTATCAGTATTGAACCTTGGGTAGAGGTTGAAGTCACCATTGGAGATACTTAAGTAAACAAATTATCCATTGGTTAAAAAAAAAAAAAAAAAAAAAAGATGGCAAGGAAGAAAGATGGATGTCAGAAGAGACACTGAATCTTGCTTTCCAGCATAGAGATGCTAAATATAATGGAAGAAATGAGGAAGTAAAAGAGCTGAACAGTTTCAAAGGGCAGTTTAACAAGAACACAAAGTCAATTATTATAATTAAGTAGGCAAAGACCTGGAGTTAGAAAACCAAGGGGGAAGAAAATCCTCAGGATTTTTCAAGCTGAAATAATTGAGGGAAAAATATAATCCTCGCCATGAAACACTGAGAGATTTTGGGAGCAAAATATTTAATGATGCAAAGCATCAAAAGAAGATGGAAAGAATACACAGAGTCATGTATCAAATGGTTAATTTCAACCATTTCAAGTGGCAGCATATGATCAAAATTCAATGGTACTTAAGCAAGAAGTTCAAGGTACACTGGAGGCATTATTAAGGATAAAGAGTCTTAGAATTGATGGAATAATACAAATTAAAATATTTCAACAAACTGATGTAGCACTGAAGGCACTCATTCATATATGCCAAGAAATTTGCAAGACAGTTAGCTACCTGGCCAACTGATTGGAAGAGATCCACATTTGTGCCCATTCCCAAGAGTGGTGACTGAACATAATGTGGAAGTCATCGGACAGTATCATTAATATCATATGCAAATATTTTACTATGGATAATTGAGAAACTGCTGCAACAGTATACTGAATGAAATGCCAGTGGTTCAAGCCAGATTCAGATGAGGATATGGAACAAGGGATATCATTCCTGATGTCAGATAGTTTTTAGTTGAAAGCAGAGTATACCAGAAAATGTTTACATGTGCTTTATTGACAAAGCAAAGTATTTCAACTGTGTGGATCATGACAAACTATGGACAACATTGCAGAGTATGAGTATTCTGAACAATTGTGCTCATGAGAAATCTGTACATAGATCAAGAGGCAATCATTTGACCAGAGCAAGGGGATACTGACTGGTTTAAAATAAAGAAAGATGTGCATCAGGGTTGTGTTCTTTCACCATACTTTTTCAATCTGTATGCTAAGCAAATAATCTGAGAAGCTGGGTTATATGGAGAAAAACATGGCAGCAAGATTGGAGCAGACTCATTAACAACCTGTGATATGCAGATGATACAATCTTGCTTACTGAAAATGAACAGAACTTACAATACTTATTGATGAAGATCAAAGACCACAGCCTTCAGTATGGGTTGCACCTCAATCTAAAGAAAACAAAAATCCTCACCACTGGACCAATCACTAACATCATTATAAATGGGGAAAGATGGAAGTTGTCAAAGACTTCATTTTGCTTGGATCCACCATCAACACTCATGGAAACAGCATTTAAGAAATCAAACCATGCATTGAATTAATCAAATCTTCTGCACAAGACCTCCTTAAAGTGTTGAATAACGTGTATATCAGTTTGACAACTGAAGTGTGCATGACCCAATCGATGATATTTTCAATAGCCTCATATGCATGTGAAAGTTGGACAGTGAATAAGGAAAACCAAAGAAGATTTGATGCATTTGAGTTATCATGTTGGAGAAGAGTTTTAAAGGTAACATGGACTTCCAGAAGAACAAATCTGTCTTGGAAGAAGTAAAACCAGAATGCTCTTTAGAAGCCAAGATGACCAGACTTCATGTCTCATACTTTGGACATATTATCAGAAGGTACCATTCTCTGGAGAAGGACATCATGCTTGGTAAAGTGAAGAGTTGGCGAAAAAGAGGGAGACCTTTAACAAGATGGATTGGCATAGCAATAGCAGCAGTGGGCTCAAGCATATCAACAATAGTGAGGATAGCACAAGTCAGGGTAATACTTCATTCTGTTGTACATAGGGTTGCTATGGGTGGGAATTGACTTAATGACACCTAACAGCAACATGCACATTAAAATTTGGTACTTCGTGGCCATTAGTTTTATTGTACGTTCTATTTTCAATTTAACATGTATTGTCACCTCGCTATCAGATCTTTAATTCTGTTTTGGAATTGTTTAGCATATCTGTCTCACCTTACATGGTGACTTGATCATAACAGGTATTCAATAAGCATTTGTTAGTTATTATTCTGTTTCCATCATTCATCTGTAAGATTTAATATATTGATTAATATAGCTATCCTTCAATAAATAATAATCTTATCATTTGCATTAAAGTAACTACAGACAAAGTGTTCAGCAAATGAGTTGAAATGTGAATGAGAATTGAGGTAGCAGAAAGAGTCATGGTTCTGACAAGTTGGTACCTAACCTTAATCATCCTAGCTGCTGATACTCTTGCCTCACCCCTTGGCATTTGTTACTGCCAGATGTATGTCATTAATGTGCAAAATAGCAGAGTAGTAGATTTTTACTATTGTCATAGATGAGAAATATCAGATAAAAAGACAATAGATAGGTAATGAGTAGATATCATTGGCTTCTATCCCCACTTTAATGAAACTGCTCTTAATGAAGTTGTCATCAACATCCCAAGTAATGGGTCATGTTATTTCTTCTCACACTTCATCTGTCAATAGACTTTGAAGCTCTTTGACACTCTATTTGTAGAAATAGCTCTTTTCTGTTTCTATTTCTATAGTGTCACTTGCTACACAATGTTGTACATTGCTACACACTCCTTCGCATTCTCCTTCAAGGATGTATCTGCCTCTGTAGAATGTTTAATGATTGGATTCACCAAGATGCTACTTAAATCCCTCCTCTACTTACTCTATATGCTCTCCCATGTTTATTTTATTCATGTATGTTGAATCACTATTATTCCACTGGATTGGATGCATTTCTTAAGCAGTGGTGTAGAAGACACAAATGCCTGAGTATATCACCCTCAACATGCTCAAAACTAATCTCTTAGGTTTCTCTACCTACTTTTTCTCTATTTTGAGTTTTCTATTGTACTTGTATGGTGCTGTAGGATCAGCAGTGGACTGTGAGCCACAAGGTCAGCAGTTCAAACCCACCAGCTGCTCCTCAGAAACCCTGTACAGGGTTGCTATGAGTCGGAGTCAACTCAACAGCACTTGACAACAACATTGTCAGATTTATCATGGTTGCCAGTTTAGCAAAAACAACAATGAAACAAGATAACCAGTTAAATTTAAAATTAAACAACAATTGATTTTTTTAGTTTATGTCTGATTAATTATTTACATTCAAATTTAACTCAGTGTTATATTTTATCTGGCAACTTTGCTCCCTATCCATTCAGTTGCCAAAGTCTAAAACCATGTGTTCATGACACTTCCCTCTCTCTTAACTATTCCAAATAAAAATGTTCAACAATATGGCCAAATACTTGAATTAAACTAAATTAAACTAAAAATAACTAGAAAAAATTAGTTTAATTTATTCCCTTTTGAACTGTTCATAGTCACTGGCTTAGTGCAGTTCTTGACACTTATCAGAACTGACTTCAAGAGTTTCTAAACTGTTTTTATTTATTTGTTGGTTGTTTTTTGCCTCTGACCTAACCTCCCAGCAATCAGTGCTCCAGAATACTAGTGTCCTAATCTTTGTCATATTAAGAAATCCCAATAGTAATGGGCCATGGAAAGCAGAGGAAAGTCAAGTTAGGTTTTTACACCGGAAAGTGTTAATGAAAAGATAAGTATTTTAGAAAGTTGTCTATGATCTGAATGGGGCTTGATGACTTGTGTTATATCATATTTTCCCTCTTCCACCAACTCTAACACCAGGCTTGTTACATTTTTATAATTTTCTAAATCAACACCACAATTTCACATCCTTGGTTCTTCACAGCCTTAAACAATTACATAATGCCTTTGCCAGAGCTGTCTCTGCTCATCTCCTCAGAATGTGGATCAAATGTCACTTTCTCAGAAAAGTCTTCCTAAATTTGAAGATTAAATGAAGTGTTTTTCTGTATGTGCAAGATTGGTGGTTCAAACCCACCAGCCGCTCCTTTGAAGACCTATACAAGTCAATATGTTTCACAACCAACTCGATGGTACTGAACAACAGCAAATATGAGTGGGAGTCAATGCCACAATAAGAGATCTAAGAGCAGCACAGATGGCATGATTGTTAAACGCTTGGCTGCTAACCAAAATGTCAGCGATTCAAACATACCAGACATTTGTGGAAGAAAAAAACCTGCCATTCTGTTCCCTTAAAGATTGTTGTTGTTAAGTGTCATCAAGTCATTTCTGACCCACCAGTCAGGTCCTGTTGTGCATTGGGTCAACTCCACAGCAGCTAAAGACAATAGAATTTTTAGGATTGCAGGCAGTCTTCCTTACACATATTGTCCACACCTCTGCTAAAACACTATGTTGTATTTTATTTATCTATTTAAAGATTGTCCTCATTGATTGTTTTCCAAAAACATTCATTAAGATCCTAGTAGGAACCAGACTATACGCAGTCCTTTCCTTCAAAGAGTTTACACTTTGTTTAAAAGAAAATAAAGGCATGAATAAATAAAACATCTCAGTCACTATAATAGACATATGAATAGGGTGTACTGGGTATTAAAAGAGAAAATCATCTTTCCTTTTTAGGGACAGATGGGCAATAATTTTTAGAAGGATTGACTAAACACATTTTGGAAGGATGCCTAGTAACCAGGACAAGGAACAAGGGAAGATAGTCATTGTCAACATTGTCTAGGGAGATAGCCTCAGTTACTCAAGATATTCTAAGTAGTTGGGGTAGCTTGAACATATGAGGAGAAGTTAAAGTAGGACAAAAAGGCATAAATCAGATATTGTTAATTGCCATTGTGTCAGTTCCTACCCAAGCAACCCTGTATAGGGTTTCTGATGAGCTGCTGGTGACTTTGAACCGTCAACTTGTGGTTCAAACCAACCTTGTGGTCCAGTCTAATATCCCACAGCACTGTTGTTGTTGTTACGTTCCGTGGAGTCAGTTCCGACTCGTAGCAACTCTGTACAGGATTTCCGAGGCTGTAAATCTTTACAGGAGCAGAAAGCCTCATCTTTCTCCCATAGAACAGCTGGTAGCTTCGAACTGCTGACCTTAAGGTTCACAGCCCAATTCGTAACCACTACGCTACCAGAGATCCCACAGCACTAAATGCAGACAAAAACAGTCCTGGTTGCATTGTTGGTTAGATGCTGGACCAGAAGTTGGTGATAAAAACTCACCAGCATAAGAAAAAGCTGAGGCTGTCTGCTTCTCTAAGATTTACATTCTCAGAAACCCTATGTAGGGTCACTTTGAGTTGGAATTGACTCAGTGACTGTGGCTTTTTAAATGCAGAGATAAAGAATCTAAAAATCACAGAAAGATTTTAAGCTGGGAGGGAAATCTGATAAATGTGACTAAATTTTGATTTAAAAACAAACTTATCTTCTGAATGCAGATACAGTGTACTGATGATACGGGAAAGACTGGGTGAAAAATGAAAAATAATCTTATCTGTATAAATCAGTTGTTAGTCTTGAACTAGTGGTATAATAAAGATATCTTGTATGATCTGAGTAAATGAGTCTATCTTATGAAATATGAGTGTGTCTATGATTCACACACAAATTCGTCGCTACATGGAAATTTGTCAAATGGAATCACTAATAAAATGTCCTGAATTTCAGATCACATGCTGTTTTATATTTGTTCTTTTGCTGAAAGTATCTCTCTGTATAGAACATTTTTAGGAGAAAAAAAAATGTATATATACTTTTTTAAAACAACCTTTTTATGATATATTCAAATGATGGAACATCACACCTGCTAACACTGGAAGGCTATAAATAGAGTGAAGTATAAATCTTGAGAGAAAATAAGTAGATCCATTATATATCTCTTGCAATTAGGAGGGTATTTTGGTAGCTTACCTGGGAGAAACGTGTATTCAATTACTTGAAACACTTAGCAAAAGGATTTATAAAAAATATAATGGTCATAAAAACTATACAACGATTGAAGGGATGATTACAGAGGTGATGTGTACTGTCTCATAACTCTAACATCCCAAATGAATTGACTAGATACATTTAACCTGTAGGTAAAATGTAAATTGTTCCCTAAGCAAAAAACAAACAAGCAAGAAAAAAATAAAATACCACAAGTTAAATATTGCAGCAATTTTTACAGTGGAGATATTGGGGCAGGGGTAGATGTTACATTTGTAGTCTTAGTATTGATGCTTCAAATACATTCAGAACCTCTTATATACAACAGTGTCTGAAAAGCATTGGGCTGCTAATTGCAAGGTCAGTGGTTGAAAACCAGTAGCCACTAGCCACTGCATTAAAAAAAGATAAAAGCTGTTTGCTCCTGTAAAGACATACATTCTCAGAAACCCGAAGGAACATTTTTACTCTTTCCTACATGATTGCTGTGGGTTGGAATTGACTCAATGGTACTGGGCATGTACAGTAAGTCCTTGTGAGTACAGGTACCTCCATGGAACTGCCTTCATTTCCCTTAAAGTACATCTTTTCTGCCTTTAACAGGATGCAGTCTTATCACTTCTCTAGGATTAGTTTTAGTGGAAAATAGTTTTCCTTCTCTGATAGGTTACTGCCTTGCACAGAATACAGTTTTGCAGGTTTGACTCTACTATACAATCTATTGACTATGAAGATGCAGACACATTGTTTATATGCCCTTTTGTAATGTACACTAATGTGAAGGCAAGAGATATGCAAAGTAGACTATTGTGATATAGGCTGAAATACAGTGTGTGCAAGCAATATATTGTGGCTTGTGGTTGATGTTGTTTATTGTTAAGAACTGGTTACTATTCGTCATTGTTGTTGTTACATGTTGTCTATTCAGTTCTGATCCATAGCGGCCCTATGCACAATAGAATGAAACACTGCCTAGTTCTGCGCCATCCTCACAATTGTTAGGCCTGAACCCATTGCTGATGCTGCTATGCCAATCCATTACATTGGGGCTCTTCCTCTTTTTCAGTAACCTTCCAATTTACCACGCTTGATATCTTCCAGAAGTTGGCTCCTACAGATAACATATCTAAAGTATAAGAGATGAAGTCTCATCATCCTGGCTGTATTTCTTCCATCACAGACCTGTTTGTTCTTGTAGCATTGTACCTTTAATAATCGTCTCCAACATCATAACTCAAACACATCAATTATTCTATGGTCTTCCTTATTCATTGCCCAACTATCACATGTATATGACACTATTGAAATTACCATGGTTTGTATCAGATGCACCTTTCCTGAGTTTAAACCTTCAGTATCCCTTTGTTCTGTTTTAACTATACTGCCTCATGATCTACGTACGGGTTCTTCATGAGCACAATTAAATGTTTTGAAATGTCTGTTTTTAATTTTTTTTCCCCATAACTTGCTATGATCCACACAGTGTGGATGAAACTGATTAAGTCAGATAAATCTTTCTGGTGCTCTCTGTTTTCAGCCAAGATTCATCTGACTTAAGCAGTTTCATCATCACTGGTTTTAGTAGTTGGTGCATAAATTTGAATAATAATGGTATTAACTGGTCTTCTTTCTAGGTGTATGGGTATTATCTCATTACAGACAGATCTGGAAATGTTCGGTTTGATGATGAATGTGAACACCATTACTTTTCAATTTGTTGTTCCAGGCATAATAAGCCATTTAATTGTCTGATTAAAAATGGTCAATTCCAGTCCATTTCAGCTCACCAATCCCTAGGATATTGATGTTTATGTGTTCCATTTCATTTTTGACAACTTCTAATTTTCCTAGATTCATATTGGTGCATTCCATGTTCTGATTATTAGTGAATATGTTTATAGCTGTTTCTTCTAATTTTGAGTTGTGCTGTACTTATAATGACCCTGTGTAAGGTTTCTAAGCTGATGGATTTGAAATACCTACCTGCAGGACCATACTAGTTTCCTTGTGGGTAAGGAGGCAATTAATGGTCTGGCACGGTCATGTTATTTGTTGTTAAGTACCGTGGAGTTGGTTCTGACTCATGGTGACCCTGCATAGGGTTTCCAAGGCTGTAAATTTTTACAGAAGTAGAAAGCCTCATCTTTCTCCCGCTGAAAGGCTGGTAGTTTACAACTGCCGACCTTGAGGTTAGCAGCCTGATTCGTATCCACTATGCTACCAGGCATGGTCATAACTGTCTTTAATGGGCTGAGTTTCAGATGATGGGTAGCTGAATTCCATGTGGACACTTTGCAGGAACATCCCTGTAGAGAGAACAGTATACAGAAAGGCAGTATTGATTATGTACTGATTAAGAACTGCATTAACCTAATAGTGGGTGAAAAAAAAAAAAATACAAGGATCATCCACTTTGGAGAGAAGGCTAATATATTTAATATAAGCAGTAATAGAGCAAATCCAGTCAGGGATATTTTTTATTGCTGCAGAGTCCTGGAGTCCTGGGTGGCATTGTGGATTAATGTGCTGGCCTGCAAAGCCGGTTTGAACTGCAAGGTTGGCAGTTCAAGCTCTCCAGCTTTTCCTTGGAAACCCTATTATACAGGGTCGCTGTGGGTCGGAACCGACTCAATGGCACTTAACAACAACAATAAAAGGAGTCTGGTAGCTCAATTGTTAAATGCTAAGCTGCCAATGGAAAGATCAGTAGTACAAATCCAGCCAACATCCCTGTGGGAGAAAAGACTTGGTGGTCTCTGCTCTTGTAAATATTCTCAGAAAAACCAAACTCACTACCATCATGTTGATTCCAATTCACAGCAACCCTGTATGGGATTTCTGAGGCTTCAGTCTTTGTGGGAGCTGGCAACCTTATCTTTCTACCACAGAGCAGTGGGCGGTGTCCTGAGAGTGCTAGATGCACCTTTATCCTGCAAGGGCTCTTGCCTTGTACTATTTATGAATATCCAGAAGGGGCAGAGTTCCCATATGAGCAAAGTTTTATTAAAGAAAGAAGCTTGCTTACAAGTGGAGATGTGAAGGGTTTAGTGCAACCCTTAACCCCTGCCTCCCCGAAAAAAGGATTTGTTGCAGTTTTCAAAAGCTTTAGGTGGTAACAAGGCATCATATTTATTCATAGGGATAGAAGGAGATTTCTGGGAAGTAACCCGTTTAGGAGGGGCTGTGCTAATTGGGTGTATGGGGAACATTTCTTCAAAATGGATTCCGCTGCAAAGGCTTCTGTTGGGGCCCACTAAACTTATTCTGGGATGTTGTGCATGTGTTACTTTGGTTCCAGCACCTTCCAGGGGCTGGTGTTCTCAGCCCGCAGGGAAAGGTCATTGTTCTAGGAGGGTACAACCAGTTAACCTGTACAAGAAAGTAAGATACAGAAACTTATGTGTGGTCTATTTACAGTAAATTGTAAAATGGGCTAAGTCTTGTGATTAATGCTTTCAGTATTCCAAGAGGCCCCCTAGGTTCCCTGTCTCAGGGAGACAAGGAGATGTTGGGGGTTGGGCCACATGAGGGCCTTAGCTTGGCCTATCATTGTTCCTCAGGGGGCTTCTCTCCAGGGCCTTAGAACTACAGTTCTTAGAAATCATCCACGCACTAAACATTTACTGAGCACATAGTGTATATATCCCAGGCACTAAGCCAGGGACTGGTGAGACAGTAGCAAAGCAAAGAAACCATCTGTCCTGGAGACAGTCTTTGCTTTCTAATTACTCTTTCCATGAAGCACCCAAGGATCCCTATCTTAATGGATTTGAGCTGACAACCATTACTAATCCAAACCCACTGAGACAGGGAGTCTAGGGGGCCTCTTGGAAAGACTTTGTGGTTAGCAGTCCAATGCTTATCCTATAGTGCCACCAGGACTTCTTAAAGATTAGATCCTATCCATCTGTGCCCCCAATCAACAGGAAATAGCCACTTGAAAACATCACACTACTTCCCAAGAAAGAGTAACTAACTAAACAGAGAGGGGTGGAGTTACAGCCCTAACTGGCTAAAGCATCTTCCTCTAGTAAGGAAAGAGGTCATTAGTGCTAAACTTGGTCTGTACTTTCCTTTAGGGTAATTTCTAGTTAAGGCCTACCCTGAGAGCTATAATAAGGACAAACAAGTTACTGGATGGAAAAAGAAAAAAAAATAGTGCCTAGGAAACCCTATGGGAGCTTGTGGTTGTTACTGACAGCTATATTGAGTCAGTCCCAACTCATGATGACTCTGTGTGTGTCAGAGTAGAACTGTTCTCTACAAGGTTTTCATTGCCTGATTTTTCAGAAGTGTATTTACAGACCTTTCTTTATTATTCATCTTAGTCAGGAAACTGCTGAAACCTGCTCATCAGTGGAGTATCTACAAACCTCCACTGAGAGGTGGGAGTTATACATGAGGTACATTAACTGAGTATAGAACCAGTTCTATTCTGCCATTGAGTCATCAGTGCCCTTAGAATTTGCAGTAGGCTTTGAATAATGGGTAGATTTAGAAAAGTAATGGTAATTCAGAAAACAGTAATTGCATAGAATATTTTAAACTAGGCTGGACAGTTTTTGCTTAATATGAAAGAAAATACCCCACTCTGTTAAGTCAATTTCAGCTCATCCTGATCTTTCAGTAGGGTTTCCAAGGCTGTAAATCTTTGTGGAAGCAGACTGCATCATTGTTCTATGGAGGAGAAACTGATGGGTTCAAACCACTGAGTTTTCAATTAACAGACCAACAATTAACCCACTGCTCCACCAAAGCTATTTATGGATGGGGGCCAAGAAAAAAATTTGCAAATAGATTAAGTAGCCTGAAAGAAGCAGTGCTTAAAGATTCAGGGATGCAGAAAAGCTGGAAGAAGAGAAATGATAGGCGTCAAAAAGACTCCATGGAAAGGCATTACAGTGACCCTGGTATAATAATGTTGTTGTTAAGTGTCGTCAAGTCAGTTCCAACCCATAGTGATTCTGTATAGGGTTTCCAAGGAGCGACTGATGAGTTTGAACTACCGCCCTTGCAGTTCAAATCAACTTTGCAGTCCAGCGCGTTAACCCGCAGCGCCACACCAGGTTGACAAAGAAAGTGAAGCAAAAAAGAACTAAGGGATTTGTCTTCAAGTTGACTTTGACTCACAGTGAGTCAAAATCATTGATGGATTTTTCAGAAGTAGCTTACCAGATTTTTCTTCCTTGGTGACACTGGGTAGATTTGAAACTCCAACTTTTCAGGTAGGAACCAAGCATGCTATACATTTGCAGCGCCCAATCAGAGAGTGAGGTGGAGAGAAACATTAGGGACATTCCGAAAGGGAAATTGAGTGGAAATGAAGCTTGTTTGGATAAGGAGGTTAGAAGTGACATTATAGTGTTTAGAAATTGTTGGTAGCATTGTTGTTGTTGTTGTTAAGTGCCATCGAGTCGGTTCCGACCCATAGCGACCCAGTACAGGGTTTCCGAGGGTGTAGTTACGAATCAGGCTGTGAACCGCAAGGTCAGCAGTTCGAAACTACCAGCTGTTCCGCGGGAGAAAGATGAGGCATTCTGCTCCCGTAAAGATTTACAGCCTCAGAAACCCAGTACAAGGGTCACTATGAGTCGGAACCAACTCCATGGCACATAACAACAACAACAAGAAATTTTGGGAGAAATCATTTTCCAAATTTATTTGCTATCTAAAGAAATGAGAGAAAGGTGTTTTTATTAGCATGTTACATACCATCTTGACAACTCTTGCCTTGCCTATGTATTGTAATTGATCAGAAGAAGAATATAAATACCTCTAAGAATGAAATCATTATTTCTATCTTCCCATAGACTTTATAGACATGGGCCAGAAATACTATGCTAAGTGAAGGAAGTCAGATACAATAGGTTTGTACTGTATTATGCAATTCATATGACTATCTCATTTATAGTTAGTTACTTCTGTGATTTTCATACTGATTAATGGTATTCTTAATGCACATAAAAACAGAGGGTAATGGTAGAGAAATTAGTAACGGAATAGTGCTAAGTAACCATTCTTTGTTAACATCAATAAAATCCTCTGTAAAATGTCATCGATGTCTAAACATAAAGTTTTATTTTATTTATTTAGTTTGCCTCAGGTGCATCAGATTCTTCAATTTATGACATTATCATATTTGGTTTGTGAAAGAGTATTCTGCTTTTTGTCTTAAGACAAAATTAAGAAGTTAATAAAACTGGGAAAAAATGTGTTCACTGAAAACATGTCAGGCAAAGGTTAATATTGCTAAATATATAAATAGATTACATTGATTGAGCTAACAACAAGTAGAAGAAAAAGGCACTGGTATTAAAAATAACAAAAACTAAGAATAGAAACTTCAAAAAAGAGGATGTTTAAATGATTGACACAAGTATGTTCACCAAAATAGTCAAATTATTATGAAGTAATTGTAAATTAAAATGTGGCTTTTCAATTAGCAAATTAGCAATTTTAAAATCAGAACACTCAATAGTGGGAAACTTTAGTAAAAGAGGCATTATTGATTTGGTGTAAATTACAAAGCAATTTGGAATGTGTATTCCAAGCCTTTAAAACATTTTCTCCCTAAGTAGCGACACCAGAGATGGAGGCAGAGATGGAGACATGGAGAGAGGGAGCAGCTAAGGACTCTAGATTCATGGAATGAGAAGGTCTGAGAGCTGGCAGGCAGAAGGCAGACTTGCAAATGTGCCCTTT
>NW_006408676.1:3102470-3104167 GCF_000296735.1 Chrysochloris asiatica | reverse complement strand
TTTTAATATTATTCTTCAATATCATAACTCAAATACATCACTTCTTCTATAGTCATCTTTATTCATTGTCCAAATATGAGGCTGATGAAAATACTATGGATTGGGTCAGGCCCATTATAGTCCTTTAGTCTTTGCTCTTGAGTACTTTAAAGTGGTCTTGTACAGCAGATTTAACCAATGCAGTATGTCATTTAATTACTTCAATGCTGCTTCCATGAGTGTTGATAACGGATCCAAGCAAAATGAAGTCTTTGAAAATTTCCATTTATCATGATGTTATTTATTGGTCCAGTTTTCAGGATATTTGTTTTCTTTACATTGAGGTGTAACCCTTACTGAAGGTTCTGGAGTTTGATCTTCATCAGCAAGTATTTTAGGTCCTCATTTTCAGCAAGCAAGGTTGTCTCATCTGCATATTGCAGGTTGTTAATGAGTCTTCCTTCCATCCTGATTTCATGTTCACCTTCATATAATCCAGTTTATCATATTATTTGTTCAGCATACAGATTGAATAAGTATGATGAAAGAATACAAAGCTGATGCATAACTCTCTTGATTTTAACCATTCAATACCCCCTTGTTCTGTTCAAAAGAGTGCTTCTTGATCTATGCATACAATTAAGAGTTCTGGAATACACATTCTTTACAATGTTATCTATTGCTTGTCATGAGCCACACAGTTGAAAGCCTTTGCATAGTCAATAAAGCACAGTAAACATTTTTTTCTGGCATTCTCTGGCTTTCAGTCAAGATCAAACTGATGCCAGCAATGATATCCCTCATTCTACTTCTCATCTGTATCCAGCTTGAACCTCTGGCAGTTCATTGTTAATGTACTCTTGTAGCCATTTTTGAATTATGTTTAGCAAAATTGTACTTGAATATGATAGTAATGATCATGTTTGATGATATTCACTTTCTGTTGGGTGACCTCTTTTTGGAATGAACACAAATATGGATTTCTTCCAATCAGTTGATTAGGTAGCTGTCTTCCAAATTTCTTGGTATAGATCAGAATGTTTCAGTGTTGCATCAGTTTGTTGATAGATTTTAATTTATATTCCATCAATTCCATGAGTCTTTTTCTTTGCCAATGTCTTCTGTGTAGCTTGGACTTCTTCCTTAAGTATCATTGACTGTTGGTCATATGCTACCTCTTGGAATATTTGAACACCATCCATTTCTTTTTGGTACAGTGAGACTCTGTGTATTTTTTCCATGTTCTTTTGATGTTTTATGCCTCCTTCAACATTTTACTCCTAGAATCCTTCAATATTGCATGTCTGAGACATGCTGAGTGTGCTCTGACCTTTTGATTTTTTAACTCCAGGTCTTTGCACATTTTTTCATCATAGTACTTAACTTTGTTTTATAAAGCTGCCCTTTTGAAATTTTCTGTTCAGATCTTTTACCTGTTGATTTCTTCCATTTTCTATACCATCTCTACACTATAAAGCAGATTTCAGAATCTCTTCTGAGTCCATTTTGGCCTTTTATTTCTTTTCTGTCTTTTTAATGACCTTTTGCTTTCCTTATGATTTTCTTGATGTCATCTTACAGCAATTCTGGTCTTCAATTATAGTGTCTAAAGAATCAAATCTGTTCTTTAGATGATCTCTAAATTCAGAAGGGATATGTTTCTTGTTGTTGTTGTTAAGTGCTGTTGGGGTGGTTTCTACTCATAGCCACCCTGTACA
>NW_006408676.1:3097418-3098009 GCF_000296735.1 Chrysochloris asiatica | reverse complement strand
GTCCTAGGGTATTCTGCTTCTGGACTGTTAGATTAACTACTCCCCCATTTTTGTTACAGAATTTCTACCTTTACTATAGTGACAGTCACAATTAAGCATGATAATAATTACTCACTATTGAATCACAAGAATTGTATTCCCCTCTCCTTTCACCAGACCTATCTAGACAAGATGAAACTACTCAGTTTGGACTCAATATTCCCACACACACTGAAACTAAACTGCCTCTTGAAAACTTGTGAGCCAGTCACTTCATGCCTCTGTTGCCCCCTCATTTTAGGTAGCCAGTATCTAAGTTGCCCGTTCCTATCTACCCTGTATACAGCTGAGATAGGTTTGATACTTGATGTGAAGACTCCTTCCTTCTCAGTTGGTCCCTTGAGCTTCTACATCCATAAGTATAGGTCAAGGTCATCAAATTGTAGCAATTTACTCATTTCCTTTATCAACAACTTTTTTTTTTTTTTTTCTTTTTTTCTTCATCTTCCTCTAGTCAAGTTCTAATTAACAAACTATTGAGGCTAGGTCAAATGGGTACTATCTGTAAGTTTGGGTGTTTTTGTGCATCTCCCCTCAGTTCATATCAGCTGA
>NW_006408676.1:3094357-3095997 GCF_000296735.1 Chrysochloris asiatica | reverse complement strand
CTTTCTGAGGAAACGCCATACTGTATTCTAGAGTGGTGGGACCATTTTGCATTCCCACCAGCCATATAGGAGGGTCCCAGTCTCTCCATATCCTTGCCAGCATTTATTGTCCTCTACTTTTTTGAACTTCACTGTTATTGTTGATATGAAATGATATCTCAATGTTGTTTTGATTTGCATTGCTATTGGCTAATGATTGTATTTCTTCATACGTTTGTTGGCTGCCTGAATCTCCTCCTTAGTGATGTGTCCGTTCGTGTCTTGTGCCCAATTTTTAATTCAGTTATCTTTCTTGTAGAGGTGTTGTGGTTTCCTATATTTTAAGTAATTAGTCCCTTGTCTGATATGTTACTGCAAAAGATTTTTTTCCCATTTTGTGGGCTCCTTTTTTATCCTTTTGATGAAATTCTTACATGCACAAGTTTTCTAACTCTAATTATGTCCCAATCATCTATTTTGTTTTCTTTTGTTTCTATAATTTTCATAATATTTGGTAGTCAGTGTGTGCCCTGATCAGAGACTTTAAATTTGTCACTAATTTTTTATTGATGACCTTCATAATTTTCAGATTCACATTTAGTTCTTTAATCCATGTTGACTTGGATTGTGTATAAGGCATGAGGTAAAAGGTCTTGTTTCAATCTTTTGCACATCTATTTCCTTTTCTGGCAACACCATCTGTTGGAGACTATGTCTTCCCCATTCAGTGTACTTTGGCCCTTTGTCAAAGATCAGTTGGCTCTGTGTGGATGGGTTAGTTTCTGGATTATCAATTGTGTTCCATTGATCTGTGTATCTTTCATTGTACCAGTACCAGGCTATTTTGACCACTGTAGCCATCTAGTTAATTTTGAAATCAGGGAGTGAAAGGCTTCCAATTTTGTTCTTCTTCTTAAATAGTTCTTTGCTTATCCTGGGTCTCTTTCCTGTCCGTATAAAATTTGTCATTGTTTTTTCCATATCTCTAAAGAATACCATTGGAATCTGCATTGGGATTGTGTTATATATGTAGATTGTTTTGGGTAGTATTGACATTTTCACAAAGTTAAGTCTTCTATCCAGGAACATGGTATACTCTTCCATTTTTGTAAATCTTTTTGGTTTTGTTTCTCTAGTTACATTTATTTCTAAATATTTCATCCTTTAGGTGGCTATTTTAAGTGGTGGTGCCTAATTTCCTTTTCAGTGCTGTCATTATTAGTATAGAGGACTCCAACTGATTTTTGTACCCTGCCACTTTGATGAATCTTCCAATGAGTTCCAGTAGTTTTTTTTTTTTTTTTTGCTGTCTTTGAAATTTTCTATGTATAGGATCATACATTTGCAAATAAAGAGAGTTTTACTTCCTCTTCGCCAGCTTGGATGACTTTAATTTCCCAATCTTGCCTTTTAGCTTTGGCTAAAACTTCTAAAGGAGTGATGACAAAGGGCATCCTTGTCTGGTTCCTGTTCACAAAGGGAAGGGTTTCAGTTTCTTTCCATTGAGATTGATGCTGTCTGTTGGTTTTGTATATATGTGCTTTATTATGTTAAGGAATTTCCCTTTAATTCCTACATTGCTGAGTGTTTTTACCAGGAATGGATCTTGGATTTTGTCAAATGCCTTTTCTTCATCAACTGATATGATCATGTGGTTCTTT
>NW_006408676.1:3090813-3091918 GCF_000296735.1 Chrysochloris asiatica | reverse complement strand
AGAGATCAGAGCTTAGTCTGATTTGCTTGCCTTTGTAACTTTCCTGTTTTCCCTAGCTGCTTTCAGGATTTTCTCCTTGTCTTTGATTTTGGAGAGCTTGATTATCATGTGTCTTGGTGGTTTTCTTTTGGGGTCTATCCTTCCTGGGGTTCGTTCAGCTTCTTGAATGCTTATCTATTTATTTTTCAGGATGTTATGGAAATTTTCTTCCAGAAGCTCTTCGTCTATCTCCTCTGTGGACTTGTGTGATTCTTCCTGTTTTAGAATGCTGATAATTCTTAAGTTTATAATCTTCATGTTGTCCAACATGAATCTTTGACTTTCTTCAGATTTTTTTCCCCTTGTTTCTGCTTGTTCTTCTATCTTAGCATTATTGAGATATTTGTCTTCCAGCTCACTGATTCTGGCTTCCGTCTCTTCAATTCTACTCCTTTGACCTTTCCATGTATTATCCATTTTTGATATTTTATTAGTAAACATTTGGACCTCTTTTTGCAGGTTTTGAATTGTTTCCAATTCTGTATCTAGCTTATTTCATTGATACAGTAGCACTTTCCTGACTTCTTCCTTATTTTTTCAAATCCTCTGTGAAGCATTTGGACACACTTCAATATCATTTTCCTGAATTCCTTCTCAGGCATTCCCAATGCCTGTTCTCCTTCCAAAGTGATGTCTACATCTATATCCTGCTCATTTGTCCTAGTCTCTCTGTCATGTTTCTGGACGTGTACCAATATGGTCATCTGTTTCTTGGGCATCTTCAACAGTTAGCTGTAATCTCAATAATTAGATGAATGTATGTTGATGTTTTATTATACTTTCTGATCACTTTTAGGTAGGTGTGACCAGGAGATGGGCTTCCCTTTTACTATTCTTATTATTCAACTCAGAGTAACTGTAGCATGTATTGACTGCCTATCTGGTATATAGCAGCTGGTACTAACACTTGCTATAGCCATTTTGTGCTGCTATTTGGTTTTCAGCAGAATCTTTCCCCCTTAAATTCTGCTGAGCAGATATGTGCACATGTGTAGTAGAACCCTCATTGGGTGAGGGGATGATTGCTCATTCAGGCACCCCAGAATGGATGTACACAGACAGTGAG
>NW_006408676.1:3086732-3088883 GCF_000296735.1 Chrysochloris asiatica | reverse complement strand
ATCAGCAATGATATCCCTCATTCAATGGCCTCTTCTGAATCTGGCTTGAACCTCTGGAAGTTCTCTCTAAATGTATGATTGTAGCTGTTTCTGTATTACCTTTAGCAAAAATTTACTCACAGGGTATATCAAAGAGATTGTCCAATGATTTCCACATTCTATTGGGTCACTTCTCTTTGGAATGGGCACAAATATGGATCTCTTCCAATAAGTCGGTCAAATAGTTATCTTCCAAATTTCTTGGCAGAGATGAGTGAGTGCCTCCGGTGCCGCCTCACTTTCTTGAAAGATTTACATTTTTATTCCATCAATTCCTGGTGCCTTGTTCTTTGCCAATTCCGTCAATACACCTTGGACTTCCTCCTTCAGTATCATTGGTTCTTGATTGTATGCTACCTCTTGATACGGTTGAACATGAAGCATTTCCTTTTGGTACAGTGACTCTATGTATTCCTTCCATCTTCTAGTGATGCTTTCTGCATCATTCAATAATTTGCCCAGAGAATCTTTCAATAACAAAAGTTGAAGCTTGAATTTTTTCTTCAGTTACCCCAACTTGAGAAATGCTGAGCGTGTTCTTCCTTTTCAGGTTTCTGATTCCAAATCTTTGCATATTTGTTGTAATATTTGGCTTTATCTTCTCAAGCTGATCTTTGAAATTATCTGTTCAGCCCTTGTACCTCTTCATTTCTTTCATTTGCTTTAGCATCTCTATGCTGGATAGCAAGTTTCAGTGTCTCTTCTGACATCTATTTTGACCTTTTCTTTCTTGTTTTCTCAATGTCTTTTTGCTTTCTTCATGTATGTGTTCTTGATGTCATCCCACAACTCTTCTGGACTTCGGTCGTTAGTGTTTAGCATATCAAATCTGTTCTTCCAATGATCTCTAAATTCAGGTGGGATATATTCAAGGTCATATTTTGGCTCTCATGGACTTGTTTTCATTTTCTTCATCTTCAGTTTGATTTTGCATATGAGTAATTGGTGGTCTGTTCCACAGTCTGCCCCTGGCCTTGTTTTCACTGATGATATGGAGCTTTTCCATCATCTCTTTCTGATGTAGTCAATTTGATTTCTATGTATTCCATCTGGTGTGGTTCATGTATATAGTCATCGCTTATGGTGTCTAAAGAATGTTTTTGAAATGAACAAATCATTCGTTTTGTAGAATTCTATCATGCATCATTTTTATCACCCTGTTGTCACCAGTGAAATTTGCCATGAAAGACACCTACGGTTGCTTTCTCAAGAAAGGCAAATGTAGACTTGTGTCCATGGATATGAAAAACAAGCTGGTTTCTCCACAAAAATAAATGCACAATGTTGTATGTTGAATCTGAAATATGAATCAGCATCTCTAATAAATAAAGCACATCACTTGCTATCTAAAAAGGTAATGCTTGTTTCTCCAACAAGGCTCTATGAAGACAAGACAACAAGATGGCAGATCGGGTAGACATGCAGTGAGGAGCTCAGTCAGCAACAACACAGAATTCCAGACCAAGCAGGCTCAGGGGATGGTGCTAGAACTATGAACCAGAGTATATAGTTGTATACTATTTTTATGTGAAGTTTAAAAATATGCAAAAGTAATCTATGGTGATGAAAATCAGAACAGGTTGCTAGTTGAAATATTCAGAATAGAATTTTCTAAGGAAATGTTCTGCATCTTTGTTGTTGTTAGGTGCCAACAGAGTTTTCACTTCAACTCATAGCAATCATATACAATGAAATGAAATACAGCTCAGTTTTGTGGTGTTCTCAATAATTTTTTTTATCATTGAGCCTATTGTTGCATGAATCTATCTCATTGAAGATCTTTCCTATTTTCTGTTAACCCTCTGCTCTACAAAAAATGATGTCCTTTTCCAATAATTGGTCCTTCTTGATAAATTTTTTAATGTGAGATAACTCACAAGGACATTCTGACTATATTTTTCCTAACACAGATCTCTTTGTTCTTCTGGTAGTCCTTGGTGCTTTCAATGTTGCTCACCAACACCATAATTCAAATGTATTACTTATTTTCCAGTTTTCCTTATTCATGCTAGAGTTTCCACATATATAAAAGGTGATTGAAAGTATCATGGCTTGGGTCAGAGGCACCTTAGTTTTCAAAGTGACATCTTTGCTTTTTAATATTTTCAAAGA
>NW_006408676.1:3081314-3086300 GCF_000296735.1 Chrysochloris asiatica | reverse complement strand
AACAACAACAACAATGTGTATATGGGAGTCTTGCTGTGGCACTGTGGGTTAATGCACTGGATGGCAAATTTGCTTTGAACCACAAAGTTGGCAGTTCAAGCTCACCAAGTGCTCCTCAGAAACCCAACATGGAGTCACTATGGTCAGAACTGACTTGACAGCACTTAATAACAACAACAGCAATATGTATATAAATTTAGAAAACTTAGTATATTATACAGTTAAGATCTGTGGTCTGTAAATTATATCTCAAAAGAAAAAAAATCAGATAGATTTTTTTTTTTAAAGGATCAAATAGTTAACTGTTAAAAGAATAACCTCACAGGAAAATATAAGTATATGTATACCTAGGCTGTATATATAACTAAATTTAAATTTTTAGGAAGCAAAATTTTAAAGGAAAAGAAATATAAAGAATATTTTTACAGTTTATATATATATAAACTCCTATGATGATCCTATAATGTCACACTAGGACTCATATGTTTAAAAGTATTATTTAAAAGTCAATAGATTAGTGATAGAACAGATATATGTGTAATTGTTGCAAAATAATGTGATTGTAAAACAGAGGTATTGTTGTTGTTATTAAGTGCCGTTAAGTCATTTCCGTTTCACAGTGCCCCTTTTTAAGTTTTTGAGGAGCTGTTGGTTGGTTTAAACTGCCAACCTTGTGGTTTGCAGTCCAGTACTGACCCTATAGCATTACACCAGGAGTCCATAGAGTAGTTGTTAAGAGTAGAGGTCAAATCTATTTATCTTGGTTTTGTTTATTTTTGTTACTGTTAACATCCTAGATGTCTCTGAGATAAAGATCTATTTATATAAGGCCTCTGAATCATAGCTATGATTCTGGCTTGGAGGTTTAATGACAAAACACCTATCAAGAACTAACAATCTGGCAGTTATCCTGGTGAAACCTGGGCAAATACAATAACTTCCACTAGGAATGAGCCCTTTCTACAGAAATTCCTAGGCCAACAAGCTCTTTTCTAAGGAAAGCTCCTCTTCTTAGACTTGTTTTCATAAAGGCACAAATAAGCAATGACAATAATACAAAAAGGGACAGTATAAGCTTAGATTAGGAACCTGGTCTTGCTGAAATAGCATGAAAACGAGCATGATTGTGCCACACAGAGTTTGGAGCTGTGTCTTCTTAGAGCCCCAATGGGAACTAGGACATCCTTATTCCAGCAGCGTTGGATGGGTAGGATCATAAATTTGTAGAACTGTCATCAAAGCACTGTCTGACATTTATAATGCTTTATGATTTTAAAAGTTCCTTCACATTCATTAACTCATTAGACCTTCACAACTCTGTGACATTAGAAGAATAGATAATAGTATTCCCATAGTAAAGATGTGAAAATTGGTATTCAGAAAGATGGAGTAATTTGTGTAAGGTTAGGTATATTTTAAGTAATAGAGATAGGCTTTAAGCAGAGGTTTGTCTGTCTCAAATGGCTATATTTTTTTCAGTACATCATCCTGTGCACACAAAAACATGCTTGTAACTGCAGAGAAATTGCTTGCTGAAAGGGTCTGTGATATATTCACCATAAATATATCTATTTCTTTCTGCCTTCTGTTACCTTCAGCAAGGCTAGGCAATCACTCTCTCTTCTAAGTATGTAAAACCTATCTAATCTGTCATATCCACCACTCAGTTGTCACTTAGCCAAACTATGTAAATCCAATAGTCACCATATCTCCATGTATGTTTCAGAGTAGAACTGTACGCCATAGAGTTTTCAATGGCTGTTTTTTTGTTTATTTGTTTTTCCCAGAAGGACATCATCAGGTCTTTCTTCTGAAGTGCCCCGAGTTGACTTAACCACCAACCTTCAGCCTATAGTCAAGTGCTTAAAATTTGTAACACCCAAAGAGTTTTAAAATTGGATAATATGGCTTCTATCTTTAAGAAAATGGATATTCTAGGTCAGAACCTTCTAGGTCAGAACCTGAGTACTGGACACCAGGTCCATCCATTCAAAGGGAGAGTCCATCACAGATTCTCCATGGAAAGTTCAATTTCCAGGCGAAAGGAAGGGACTGAGATTCCCTTTATTACTTTTTCAAAGTCACTATCAGATTAAGATATCCCTTGTATGCTGGTGGTGAGTGGAATGTGTGGAGAGGGCAGTGGGCTGGTGGAGAAAACAAGTGAGGAAGCTGAGAAAGACTAGGAATGGTAGCTGGCAGAACTTCTCTCAGAAAAAAAGAAATGTTAGTGGTGGGGAAGTCATCTTTTCTCCCCAACATTAACGAAAAGACTTTATCTCATGATAGAAGTCAGAATTTGGGTGGTTTGAGAATTGACTCATGTCCTCAATAATAACCTCAGGATTCAGTCTCTTCATGCTCATTTTCTCTGTTAGTTTCAGTATAATCTTCAGACTTGAACCATCACAGCCAAAAGATAGTTTGCGTAGTTGCAGGCCAATATGTAGAATACATTATTTGGCAGACAGATAAAGGAAGGAGAGCTTATTTGTCACACTTCTTTTAGTTAAAGAGCAAAGCCTTTCCCAGATACCTTCCAAACAGACTCCCTCAGATGCTACTGCATAGCTGCAAAGAAGGCTTAGAAAGTGAGTTTCTGGTATTTTAGCCTCTTTAAAAGATAGTGACCTTGGTCATAAAGGAAAAAATGTGATTAGGATGGGATAGCCAGGAAGCAATAAGCGATTATCAGGAAGCGTTAATGCCAGAGTACACAGGTTAGGTGCCATTGAGGATGTTCTGACTCATTGCAAACCTATGGATAATCAGGAAACTTTGTCCCATCCTGCCCCATCATAATCATTCTTATGTTTGCACCCATTGTGGCAGCCAATTTGTCAGTCCATATCTTTGAGGATCTTACTCTATTTTGTTCACCCTCTACTTTATCAAACATGATGTATTTCTCCAGGCACTACCCCTCCTGATGACATGCCCAAAGTACATGAGAAAAAGTCTTTCCATCTTCACTTCTAAGGAACATTCTGGCTATAATTTTTTCTAACACAAATATGTTTGTTCTTATGTTGTTGTTGTTATGTGCTGTGGAGTCGGTTCCGACTCATAGCGACCCTGTACAGCGTTTCCGAGGCTGTAAATCTTTACAGGAGCAGAAAGCCTCATCTTTCTCCTGTGGAACAGCTGGTAGTTTTGAACTGTTGACATTGCAGTTCACAGCCCAATTTGTAACCACTATGCTGCCAGAGCTCCTGTTTGTTCTTATAGCAGTACATAATATATTTATTATTCTTTGACTGTACCATAATTCAAAGGCATCAATTCTTCTTCAATGTTTCTTATTCATTGTTCAGTTTTGCATGCATATGAAGTGATACAAAATACCACAGCATGGATCAAGAACATATAATTCTTCACAGTGACGTCTTTGATTTTTCACACTTTACAGAGTTCTGTTTTTGCAGCAGGTTTGCCCATTACAAAATGTCATTTTATATCCTGACTTCTGCTTCCAAGTAAAATGGAATCCTTGACAACTTACACCTTTTCTCTACTTATAATGCTTCAGATTATTAGTATAGTTATGAGCATTTTTGTTTTCATTATTTTAAGGTATAATTCATATTGTAGGCTATAGTCTTTGATCTTCAGTTCCTCTTTTCTTTCATCAATCAAGGTGGTATTGTCTGCATATTGCAGGTTATTAATGCGTTTTTCTTCAATCTCATTGTTGTGTTCTTCTTCATATAGTCCAGCTTCTTGAATTATTTGCTTAGTATACAGATTGAGTAAATATGGGTAAAGGATGCAACCCTGACACACACCTTTCCTGATTATAAAATCTTCAGTATCCTCGTGTTCTGTTCAAATGACTGCCTCTTGGTCTGTGCACAAATTTTGTAATTAAATGTTCTGGAATTCCCATTCTTTGAAGTGTTATCTATATTTTGTAATGATCAACACAGTCAGATGTCATTATATAGTTAATGAAACACAGGTAATCATCTTTCTGGTATTCTCTGGATAATATCGGATCTACTACTTTCCAAATATAATAAAATCCATTCAGTGCCATAAAGTGGATTCCAATTCACAGCAAGCTTGTATAGGGTTTCTGAGAACGGCTGGTGGATTTGAACTGCCAACCTTGCAGTTAGCAGTGCTGCACCACACAATAACTGGGGGGCATCAGACGTCCTCATGACACTTAATTTATTTACATCATTTTCTCACATTTCTTTTTTTTATTCTTTAATTAATTATTTTTTCTTCTTTAATGCTTTATTGTGAATTATATGATAGTTTACATGGGAGGACATTAGCTTTACATTGATCCCGTGTATATATTTTCCTTGACTTGGTTACAATCCCCTCCATGCACCATCCCCCAACCAAATGGTATACCCCACAAGCCTTCCCGCCGGTCGTCCTCACACAGCCCCTCTTCCTCTCCAGGTCCAAAGCCCCCATCCGCTCCATCTCTGCACGTCATCATCTCTGCCTCCATCCCTGGCATCACTGCTTCTCTGGGTAGGGTTCTGTTTTCCTCTCTTCTCCCTTAATGGTTCCAGGGACCTCCACTTCTAGACTGCAAAGTTAATCACTCCCCTCCCTTTGCCACCAAACATCTACCTTTACATTTTCAGCCTTTACAATCAGTGCTGACAACAATTATTCGCTATTGTATCGCAAGAGACCTGTCCACATCTTCTTTCATCAGCCCTGACTAGACAGAATGGATACTGCTCAGTGGAGATTCTACCTTCCTCCATGCCCTCTGGATCTAGGTTCCCTCTTGAAAGCTTGTAAGCCAGTCACTTCTTGCCTCTGTAGCTCCCCTATTCTGGGTAGTCAATGTCCAAGTTGCCCGTCCCTGTTCTTTCCATGTGTGGAGAAAGTGGGAATGATCTTCACTGTGAAGATTTGTTCCATAGGTGTATGCCAAGTTCATCAAATTGCATCAGATTATTCTTTTTTCCCTCTTCTTTCTTCTTCTGGTTGAGCTCTGATCATCCAGTCATTGAA
>NW_006408676.1:3078942-3080140 GCF_000296735.1 Chrysochloris asiatica | reverse complement strand
AAAAAAAAAAAAAAATCTGCCTCTACATTTCCGACCATCACAGGAAGTCCTGGTGGCAGGTATTCACTGTTATACCACAAGAGTCTTATCCCCGTTTCCTTTCATCAGCCCAGTCCCAAGAGTTTGGAAATCATTCAGTGGAGGTTCTGTCTATCCCTGCCCCGTCTGGACTAGGTTCCCTGTTGAATGTTTGCAAGCCAGTCACTTCTTACCTTTGTAGCCCCCTCATCCCCATTTTGGGTCTGGGTAGTTTACAGCCCCCCTGTAAGGTATTCTAGTCAGTTATAAGCAGAAAACGGGCTTACATGTTTTCTGTTGTGATGTTTCTGGCTATCCCCTCCCCCAAATATTATGTCACAATGGTAGGCAAAAGAGACCAAGATTCAAAAGACAGCCAAGCATCCTAACATTATTCCCCTCTTTTCCCCTTTCAAGCCATGCCTCAATCCCTGTATCCTGAAGCCCTGTTATTCCAAGGTTGTGCATACATCCTCATTTACATCTGTCCCACCTAGCCCATGCCATCCTGCACAACCATTCTCCCGTCTGCCTTGTTCTTCTTTTTCCCTCCCCCTTTTTATGTATCGCCAACTCCCCCCGCCCCGCCAGCTCCCAGGCTCTCCTGTTTCTATTCTCTACCCTGTGCTTTTTCTTCCCCTCCCTCCCTCCCCAACATTCATCCCATACATACCAGGAATCAGCACTTATCTATATAGATTCCCCCCGACCCTTTTGTATGGGTTCTTTCTCCTAGTCTTTTAAAATAATGGTCTTATGCAGTATTTGTCCTTTTGGTGTTGTTAAGTGCCGTCGAGTCGTTTCCAACCCATAGCGACCCTGTACAGGGTTTCCGAGGCTGTAAATCTTTACGGGAGCAGAAACGCCTCATCTTTCTCCCACAGAGCGGCTGGTAGTTTCAAACTCCTGGCCTTAAGGTTCGCAGCCTGATTCGTAACCACTACGCTACCAGAGCACCTTTGTGCCTGACTAATTTCACTCAGCATAATGTCCTCAAGGTTCATCCATGTTATGTAATGGTTTTTAGCTTCCTTGTTGTTGTTCAAGGTAGCATAGTATTCCACTGTGTGTATATACCACAGTTTGTTTATCCATTCTTCAATTGATGGGCATTTAGGCTGTCTCCATCTTTTTGCTATTGTAAATAGTGCTGCTATGAACATTGGTGTGCGTGTATCTA
>NW_006408676.1:3075290-3077018 GCF_000296735.1 Chrysochloris asiatica | reverse complement strand
TTTTATGAAACCCACTTGGTCTTGATATATATATATATTTTTTTGATGTGCTGCTGGATTCTGTTGGCTAGGATTTTGTTGAGAATTTTTGCGTCTATGTTCATGAGGGATATTGGTCTGTAGTTTTCTTTTTTAGTGATGTCCTTTCCTGGTTTTGGTATGAAGGTTATGCTTGCTTAATAAAAAGTATTAGGAAGTTTTCATTCTCTTCTATATTCTGGAATAATTTGAGTAGAATTTGTGACAGTTCTTCCCTGAATGCTTGGTAGAACTCACCCGTGAAGGCTTCTGGGCCTGGACTTCATTTGGTTGGTAGTTTTTTGATGACCTGATCAATTTCTTCTTTTGTTATGGGTTTGTTCAAGTTTTCTACTTCATTCTGAGTATGGTTGTGTAGGTTATGTTTTCCTAGAAATATATCCATCTCGTCTAAGTTTTCGAATTTGTTAGAGTATAACTCTTCATAGTTTTCTGTTACTATCCTTTTGATTTCATTTTGTTCCATTGTGACATCGCCCATGTAGTTTCTAATGTGAGTTATTTGTGTCCTCTCCCTCTTTTCTTTTGTTATTTTTGCCATTGGTTTGTCAATTTTATTAATCCTTTCAAATAACCAGCTTCTTGTCCTGTTGATTCTTTCTATATTTTTTTTCGGTTTTCCATCTTGTTTATTTCTATTCTTATATTTATTGTTTCCTTGATTTTGGAGACTGTAGGTTCCCTCTGCTGGTATGCTTCTAATTGTTGAAGATGCTGTGTTAATGTGTTAATTTTGGTTCTCTCCTCTTTGGATGTGTGCATCAATCGCAATAATTGTCCTCTCAGCAATGCTTTTGCCGTGTCTCAAAGATTTTGGTATGCTGTGTTTTCATTCTTGTTTGGTTCTAGGAACTTTGTGAATTCACATTTAATTTCTTGTTTCACCCAGTCACATCTCAGCAAGGTGTTGTTCAGTTTCCATGTATTCGACTTTATTACATCGGTCTTCTTATTGTTGATTTCTAGTTTGATAGCATTGTGGTCTGAAAAGATGCTCTGTAGAATTTTGATGTTTGTAAATTTATGGGGACTTGCTTTGTGACCTAGCACATGGTTAATTCTGGAAAATGTTTCATGCACACTGGAGAAGAATGTATATTGTTCTGTTGTTGGATTGAATGCTCTGTATATATCTATGAGGTCAAGTTAGTTGATTGTGTTGTTTAGTTCCTCTGTAACATTGTCAAGTTTCTTTCTGGTTGTTCTGTCCATTTTCGAGAGTGGCATGTTAAAATCTCCCACTATAATTGTAGATTTATCAGTTTTTTTCTTCAGTTCTAGTAAGGTTTGCTTCATGCATCTTGGTGCTCTTTCATTGGGAGCGTAGATATTTATTATGGTTATGCCGTCTTGCTCAACTGACCCTTGGTCATGAGATAGTGTCCTTCTTTGTCTCTTATGCTGGTTTGTATCTTAAAGTTTAGTTTGTCGGAGATTAGTATTGCCACTCCTGCTTGTTTATTGTTGCAGTTAGTTTGGTACAGTTTTTTCCACCTTTAACTTTTAGTTTTATCTTTGTGTGTAAGGTGTGTCTCTTGCAGGCAGCATATTGAAGGGTCTTGTTTTCTTATCCATTCTACCACTCTATGTCTCTTCACTGGTGCATTCAATCCATTGACATTCAATGTAATTATTGATAGGTATGAATTAATTGCTGCCATTATGTTATTTTTTTGGTAGTGCTGTTCG
>NW_006408676.1:3057932-3071530 GCF_000296735.1 Chrysochloris asiatica | reverse complement strand
TGTTTTGATACCTTTTATAATCATTTTTAGGAATTCCTTCTCAGGCATTTCCAAAGCCTGCCCATCTTCCAGTATGGAGTGTAGGTCTCCTTCTAGCTCATTTTCCTCAGTCACATTATCTCATTTCTGGACATGTGCAGATATGGTCGTCTGCTTCTGTTTTTTGGGCATGTTCAGGGGTTATCTGTGGCCTTAATACTTAGATAGGTGTGTATTTTGATATTTTTTTATGCTTTCTGAATGCCTCCAGGTAGATGTGCTCAGGAAATGGGCTTCCTTTTTCACTCTTCTTCCTGAGAAGTCTCAAGATACCACTGTTGGTCGTTTTGATGTAATTTAGGATTTAATTTTTGGCCTATTTCCTCTTTTGTCTGCTTGTCCCGCTCCACAATCCCTGTTCAGTCCTTTTTTCTAGTTGAAACAGTTCAGGGCCGGCTGTGGCCGTTTGGTTTTAATTGGAAACTGTCTCTAAATTTCAAGGAGCTCTGTGTGCATGTGTAGTAGAACCCTCCGAGGGTGGGGCTGGGGTGCCAACTAGCTCAGACACCCCTATTGTCACCTGAAAGGAGGTGCGCAGACAGCAAGGGACCAATGAACAGATACCAAAAGAAAAGAATGTCCACACCTTTATCTCAGCGGTTCTGCTAGGTGTCTGTGGCCTCTCCGATCCTTTCCCCACGTGGTCTCACCCAAGATGGCGGCTCCTGGAGCAGCTAAGCGTCCTTGACTAGAAAGCAATAGATTTCTTGCTTCTGCCACAAATTCCCCCAACTGTGAGCCTTCCAACCTTCTAAGTATTCCTTTATATGTGGTTCAGAGTTCTGAGACCATCCCCTGAACCTGCTTGGTCCGGTATTCTGTGTTGTTGTTGGCGGAGCTCTCTGCTATATGTCCACCTGATCCACCATCTTGTTTGTTCCAGATATTGAGAATTTAATGGGAGAAAGATTGACCACTATTTTTACCTCTAATGGTCAGTTAGATATCTGAGTGTGCATAGTGCAAATCTCAGGATGGTTGAGTCCTTTTATGTTGAGGTTTTACAGATTGCTTTGTATGTGTCCTGTGCAGTGAGCTCAGGTAATGCACCAGCCACAAATGGGGCCATGAACCACAAGGTCAGCAACTCAAAACCACCAGCTGTACCATGGGAGAAAGGTGACACGCTCTACTCTCCCACTGACCCACAGCCCTGGAAACCCCACACAAGGTGGCCTGTAGTCAAAACTGACTCCAAGGTGCACGGCTGCCAAGGGTCCCATTGAAGAAAATTTTAGGGCTGTGTCTCTGTGGGTGACGTCATAATTCACCGCCAAGCTCCCTCTCTCTGTACTGTAGGAAAACTGTCCTGCCTGATGTTATCCAGGCTGAGCAATGAAAGCAGGACAGGGAAAAATAGGGAGAAATGTGTCGTCTCCCACACCTCTCTTTTTTTGCAAATGTATCTGTACCACTTCTAATGCTGGTTTTCTGAACCGGACTGGCTGTAGCCCCGCCCTCTAAACTCTGCCAGGGTGGCATGGCTGCCAAGGGAGTCCCATATCTAGATTCCTAACTCACAGTATTTTCCTTATTATTGTGATTTTTTTCACTTGCGAGTGTGGGAAACTGACGTCCTGGATCTTATGGTAGATCTGGAACTCTTGAGTTGTTCTATGAGCGCTTCCTTCGTGGATTTCCCGTCTCTTCACAATGGAGCATTCCCTACCTGGTTTTCACTGCTATCGCCCAAACTGGAAGTCCTCATATTTCTTATGTTTGAGAAAACCAAATATACTTTTGTCAAATGCTAATAAGGCTAAGGAATGATTGATGGTTCATATGTAAAGTTTTCTTTAAAGTACATGAATTAGAAGGGAAAAGTGGCTGATTTTTCCATACAATATAATTTCCCATGAATGTTTTTCTTTCTAAAATAGGCTTTTATATAAGATGGAAGAAAAGCAAGAATTTATAATGCTCACATGTATCTTGTCTTGCAGAGGAATTTGACAAAAAAATATTTTGTTGACTAAACTCTAGCTGTCAGACATTCTTAATCTACTATCTTGATAAAATCAGCTTCAAGGAAGATCTCAGATTGTGCTGTCATCAAAATTCATTTTATCAAGCAAGATAATCTTGGCTGTCAATAAACAGCACTTTCTTAAAATCTTAACATTTCTTATATTCACTCTTCCCCACTGCCCTTTTAAATCAAAACAAAGTTTGCAAAACAATTATGATCATAAGTCATCATTTAGAATCTCCTGAAACAGAAACATACAGCAGGAATTTGAACTCTGGTAAACAGCTATCAGTCCACATTCTACATTTAAGGAAAAGAAAGCTGAAATGATAAATTTATAAAGCTACGTGTTGAAAATATACCCCCAGGTGACAAGATGCCCATTGTTAGAAGCAATAAAGCGCAAATGAAACCTATCTTTGCATGCACAATTAGTTATATGCTTTCATAAATGCCTGATTGTGTATGCAAATGAGTGTTTTGTGCACCCAGTTACCTGTTTGCTATATTCATATTCTGAGGATTGATGTAAGTGCTTCTAGTATTATTTTTGAAATAAAATTGTTCTAAATTGTCTGTGGATAAAGGATGTTTTGGAAATTTTTTATTTCCTTAAAATCCAGATTTAAGCAAGTGTCTGAAATCTTTCAATATGTAGACCAGTGTTAGTAAGGTGAAATGAAGAATTAAAAATACATAGCTTGGTGATTGGAAGTAAGTATATCACTATACATATATTTCCCACCATTGTTCTGGTATTTTAGGAAAAGGAAGGCGCTTACATTTTCCAGTTCAGGGTTTGTAGCTTTGCATGTCACTTAGCTGGAGTAGCCACACCACCACCAGGGCATTTTCCAGCTTCTTCTTAAAACCCTTTCTGTCATAGAGCAGTGGATCCATTACATCACCATAATCATATGTCCAAGCAAAGAAGCTTTCCATATAATGCATCCTGACTGTACTATTCTGGCTTCTCTCAAAAAAGAAGTAGACGAAGTGAATCCGAGGATACTCTAAGGTTACAAAACTATGAGTGGAGAAGAAAAATCTCTGAATAATTTTCTTGACACTGCGTTCAACCCCTTCAGGACCCATGGTGATAAAGCACTGAAGATTTATTTTAATGTGTGAAAACCACCGCTCTGTTCCTCGGGGAGATGATAAAAAAGACACTGGAAAACTGGGAGATAGTTTATATTTATCAGGTAAAGTGCTGTCTGCTCACTAATAGGCTTCATAAATATTTCTCCCTTCTCCTAAAAAAAAAAAAAAAAAAAAAAGAGAGAGAGATTCAATTTTGCAATCTAAACAAAAAAGAAAGAGAAAAACTGATTTTTAAGGGTTCTAATATATTAGTAGAAAAACGGAACTGTGTTACTAGCTGTCTTCTTGGCAAGACTGTTTGAATACCATTTATGCAATATTGGTTTCATCAACAGACGACCTACTAGCTAACATGTCAGCACCTAGATAGATTTGTGGGTCAGGAAAATATTATATATTTATATATTTCTTATTTGTGTAGTAATTATTTAACTTGGAAAATAAAAATGAAAATCAAAGGTTTTGATTGGATTTGAAATGGATTTATTCTTGTGACTCTATCTGGGTGAAAATCTTCATCTATAAAATGTGCAAGAGTGATAAGTTTAAGTTGTGTCTGCTTCTTGTTTATTTCTCTTTCTCCCTTCTTTTTCTTGTCTCTCTCTTTCTGTGGCACAGTAGAATTAGTACTAGACTGCTAACCTTGAGGTTGGCAATTCAAACCTACCAGCTGCCCCTCGAAAGTACTATACAGGGTCACTATATGTCAGAACTGACTCTATGGCACTTATCAACAACAACAATCATCCTGTTAGATAAGACATTTTTAAATTTCTTTATAAAGACCAGTTAAATTCTATATTCTGATCCTAAGTGTGAGAGATTCTGGAAATTTATGCCAACTTATCTCTGAATTAATACCACATCAGTCCTTTGGACAAACCTTGCTGTAGCACATAAATCTCACTAGTCATTTACCTTATGTAATAGGAGGTATAATTTCTCATATTTCAACAGGTATTTCTAAAGTATGTTTTATATTCTAAGAAATAATTAGGCACCTGTAGTGAGCAGGACAACAGAGTTGATAGTGTAGTGGGTTATGCATTAGGGTGTTAACTGTGAGGTCAGCAGTTCTAATCTACCAGCCTCTCCATGGGAGAAAGATGAGGCTTCTGCTCCTGTAAAGACTTGCAGCCTCAGAAACTCTATATAGGGTCACCATGAGTCAGAGCTGACTTGATGGCTTGCAAAGAGCAGCATTACACAGGACAGTCTTTTCCTGGAATTTGCCTGTTTCTCAATGAAAATGGATTAATCATGTGCCTGTATTTAGAACGAAGTTCTCCAGGATTTATTGGGCTGTCTGCAATGATAGGCCATGTCTTGCTACTATTTGAACCCTGTTCAAGGTAATCTTTGCTTTCAAGGAAGTTGTAATCTGCTCCAGAAGATAGGGATTGCTCTTCTCCAGAGGGTGGTCTCTCCTAGTAATATGTCTGAAGTTTGAGAGACTAAGTCTTATCATCCTGCCTTCTAAGGAGCATTCTGACTGCACTTCTTTCAACACAGATTTGTTTGTTCTTCTGGCAATCCATGGTACTTTCAATATTCTTCACCAACACTGAATTCAAATGCTTCAATTCTTATTCAGGTTCCTTATTTGTTGTCCAGATATCACATGCGTATGATTGAAAATACCATGGTATGGGCGAGACACACCTTAATTCTCAGAGTGACATTTTCACTCTTTAACACTTTAAAGAGGTCTTTTGCGGCAGATTTACCCAATGCAATCCCTCCTTTGATTTGATGGATGCTGCTTTATGAGCATTGATTGCAGTTTAATAGAATCCCTGAGAGCTTCAATCTTTTTTTCTGTTTATCTTGATGTTGCTTATTGGTCCAGTTGTGAGAATTTTTGTTTTTCTTTACATTGCAGCTAACACATACTGAGTGCTATAATCTTTGTTCTTAGCTTAGTGCCTTAAGTCCTCTTTGCTTTCAGCCAGTAAAGTTGTGTCCTCTGCATAGTGCAAGTTGTTAATGAGCCTTCCTCCAATCCTGATGCTGCTTTCTTTTTGGATTATGTGCTCAGCATGTAGATGAAATAAGTATGGTTAAATTATACAAACATGCTTCACAGTTTCCCTGATTTTAAATGATTCAGTGTACTCTTTTCTGTTGGAATGACTTTCTCTTGGGACATACAGGTTCCTCACGAGCACTCTGAATCCACTTGAGTTTCTGGCAGTTCTATGTCAATATAGTGTTGCAATTGTTGAGCTATCTTCAACAACATTTTACTTGCCTGTGACGTTAATGTTATTGTTTGGTAATTTCAACATTCTATTGGGTCACCTTCATTGGAATGAGCACTATGGATCTCTTCAAGTCAGACTTCCAAATATTTTCGCACAGATAAGTGAGCACTGCATTTGTTTGTTGAGACATTTTACTTGGTATTCAGTTAATTTCTGGACCTCTGTGTTTCTGCCAATGTCTTCAGTGTAGCTTAGACTTATTCCGTTTGTTCTTGATCATATGGTACCTCCTGGTATGGTTGATCTTTGACCAGGCCTTTTTGGTACAGTGACTCTGTAATTCTTAAATATTTTAATTCTTCCTTTATCATTCAACATTTTGTACATTTGTTAGGTACCATCAAGTTGACACCAACTCATAGCAACATTATACACACACAATGAAATACTTCCAGATCCTGCACCAATCTCACTGTTATTGCTGTGCTTGAACTCATTGATGCTACCACTGTGCCAGTCCATTTTGTTGGCAGTCTTCCTCTTATTCATTGACCTTCACTTTACCAAGTGTGATGGCCTTCTTCGGGGACTGGTCCCTGCTGATAATGTGTCAGAATTATGAGAGCCGAAGTCTGCCCATCTTGGCTTCTAAGGAGCATTCTGGTTGTACTTCTCCCAACACAGATTTGTTTGCTTTTCTGGCAGTCCATGGTAATTTTAATATTCTCCTCCAACACCATCACTCAAATGCATCAAGTTGTCCTTGTTAATTGTCCAACCTTCACATGCATATGAAGCTATCGAAAATACCATTGTTTGAAACAGGTGCACCTTAGTCCTCAAACTGATATCTTTGCTCTTGAACACTGTAAAGAAGTCTTATATGACATATTTGCCCAGTGTAATATGTCATTTGATTTCTTGACTACTCTTCAATAACTTCCTACGTATCTGAAAGATGGACAGTGAGTAAGAAAGAAAGTAGAAGAATTGAGACATTTGAGTTATAGTGTTGGAGAAGAATGTTGAAAGTACCATGAAATGCTGTTGTAAGAAGTACAGCCACAGTGCTCCTTAGAAGCCAGGAGAACAAGACTTTGTCTCTCATACTTAGGATATATTGTCAGGAGGGACTAGTCACTGGAGAAGAATATCATGTTTGGTAAAGTGAGTGGTTGGAGAAAAAGAGGAAGACCACAGCAAGATGGATTGGCACGGTGGTAGAAGCAATATGCTTAGTGTAACAATGATTTTGAGGCTGACCCAGAACCAGGCGGTATTTTGTTCTGTTGTGCATAGGGTTGTTATAAGTTAATATCAACTTGATAGCACCTAACAATAACTTGCATGAGTATTGATAGTTGATTTGACCAAAATGAAGTCTTTGACATCTTCAATCTTTTCTCCATTTATCTTAATATCATTTATTGGTCCATTTGTAGGATCTTTGTTTTTTTTACATTGAGGTACAACCCGTACCAAAGGTTGTGGTCTTTGATCTTCATCAATAGTATTTTAAGTCCTCTTTGCTTTCAGCAAGCAAGTTTGTGTCATCTGCATATCACAGGTTGTTGATGAGTCTTCCTCTAACCCTGCTGCCACGTTCTTCTTCATATAATCCAGTTTCTCAGATTATTTGCTCAGAATACATACATATTGAGTAAATATGGTGAAAGAATACAACTGTGGCACACACCATTCCTGATTTTAACCATTCAGTGTCCTCTTATTCAAATGATTGTCTTTTGATTTATGTACAGGTTCCTCATGAGCACAATTAAGTGTTCTAGAATGCTTATTTGCTGTAATGTTGTCCATAGCTTGTCATGATCCACACAATTGAAAGCCTCTGCATAGTCAATAAATCACAGGTAAACATCTTCCTGGTATTTTCAGCTTTCTGCCAAGATCCATTTTATATCAGCAATAATATACCTCATTTCATGTACCTGTCTGAACCCAGCCTGAAACCTCTGGCAACTAACTCCCTGTTAATGTACTGCTACAGCTGTTTTGTAATTATACTTTGAAAAATTTTACTTGCATATGGTTTTAATGATATTGTCCGATGATTCTCACATTGTGTTGGGTCATATCATTTTGGAATAGGTAGAAATATGGAACTCTTCCAATTAGTTGGACATGTAGCGTCTTCCAAATTTCTTGGCATAGATGAGCAAGTGTCTCTAGGCTGCCTCAATTTGTTGAAAGACTCAAATTCATATTCCATCCATTCCAATAGCCTTGTTCTTTGTTAGTGTCTTAAGTACACCTTGGAATTCTTCCTTCACTGTCATTGACTCTTGATCATATACTACCTCTTGAAATGGTTGAACATGACCATTTCCTTTTAGTACAGTATCTCTGTGTGTTCCTTCCACCTTCTTTTGATGCTTTCTGCATCATTCAATATTTTTCCCATAGAATCCTTCAATATTTTCAGTCAAGGCTTGATTTTTTCTTCACTTCTTTTATACTGAGCATGTTCTTCACTTTTTGGTTTTCTAACTCCAGGTTATTGCACATTTAATTATATTTGATTTTGTCTTCTCAAGCTGCCCTTTTAAATGTTCTGTTCAGCTCTTTTACCTATTTGCTTATTTTTTTTTAATGCTTTTTTTTTTTTTTTTTGCTGGAGAAAAAAATTGTCTCTTCTGACACCAATTTTGGTCTTCTCCTTCTTCCTTGTCTTGTTAATGACCTTTAATTTCTTCCTGTATGATGTTCTTGACATCATCGCACAACTCTTCTGGTCTTCGATCATTAATGTCTAAATCATCAAATCTGTTCTTGAGATGATCTCTAAATTCAGGTGGGATATGTTCAAAGTCATATCTTGGCTCTTGTGGGCTTGTTTGAATATTCTTCAGCTTCAGGCTGAACTTACATCAGAACAACTGATGATCTGTTCCATAGTCTACCCCTGATTTTGTTTTGGCTGATAGTATGGAGATTTTCCACTATTTCTTTCCATAAATTTAGTCAATTTGATTTTGATGTATTCCATCTAGTGAGGTCCATGAGTATAGCCATCTTTCATGTTGTTTAAAAAGGCATTTGCAATGAAGAAGTCATTAGTCTTACAGAATTCTATCATGTGATTTCCAGCATTGTTGCTATCATCAAGGCTGTATTTTCAACTATTAATTCTTCTTGTTTCCAACCTTTGCATTACTATCGCCAGTACTTATCAATAAATCTTGATTGCCTATTTGATCAATTTCTGACTGAAGAAGTTGGCAGTGTTTTCTATTTCATAATCACTGGCTTTATTATTTGGTGCATCCATTTGAATAATAGTTGTATTTACTGGTCTTCCTTGTAACATTATGGATATTATACTATCACAGACAACATTGTACTTCAAGATAGATCTTGAAATGTTCTTTTTGTTGATGCATATGACTCCATTCCTGCTCAATTGGTCATTCTAGGCATAGTAAACCATGTGATTGTCAGATTCAAAATGATCAATACCAGTCCCTTTCAGATCACTAAAGCTTAGGATATAAATGTTTATGCATTCCATTTAATTTTTTTTAAGTTTTTATTGTGAATTATGTGGGTGTACATGGGAGAACATCAGTTTTACACTCATCCTATCGTATTTCGTTTCATTGCAATGATTACAATTTCCTCCATGCGTCATCAAATAACCAAAGGATACACCCCACAGGCCCAACCCCTTTGGCTGTCAGCATACAGCCCCTCTCCCTCCCTGAGTCTTGTGTCCCCAGCCACTCCATCTGTCCATGTCATCATCTCTGTCTCCATGCATGGTGTCACTGTCTTTCTAGGTAGGGTCCCACTGTCTGTTCTTCTCGCTTGACTATCCCAGGGACCTCTGTTCCTAGGCTGAAAAATCAATCACTCCTCTCCTTTTGTCAAAAAACATCTACATTTCCTACCCTCACAGTCAGTCCTGATGGCAATTATTCACTATTGTACCACAAGAGTCTTATCCCCATTTCCTTTCACCAGCCCAGTCCCAACAGATTGGAAATCATTCAGTGGAGGATCTACCTACCCCTGCCCCATTTGGAACTAGGCTCCCTCTTAAAAGCTTGTAAGCCAGTCACTTCTTGCCTTTATAGCAACCCTCCCCCCACCTCCCATTTTGGGTAACCATTGTATAAGTAGCCCATCCATGTCAAACCGGTGTACCAAGGGAGTGGAAGTAATCCTTGATGCAAAGATTTGTCTCTTTTTTGAGCTACTACATCCATACATAGAGGTAAAGTTCATCAAATTGTAGTGGTTTACTTTTTGTTTTTTCCTTCCTTCTTCTTTCTTCTTCTAGTCGAGTTCTGATCATTCAGTCATCGAAGCCAGGTCAAGTGGGTACTATCTGCAAGTATGGGTATCTTGAGCATCTCCCCTCACTTCATATCAACTGGATGCTTCATTCTCTGCTCTAGTCCTCTGTGCCATGTCACTGCCTCTAGGCCCAGGAGTCCCCAGGTCTTGCTGTAACTGCTGGCCATCCAGGTCTCCTCCCAGGTTCACAGGAGTCTATTGAATGTGGTCGGACTTACATCCCAACTTCATTGCTGTTTTTTCCCTCTTGCCCTTATCGGTGACCAATGAAGTCAGCAGCCAGACCACATGCCTGCTAGTGTATCCCCCTTGAGTTTTAGTCTTGGAAGGGAGTTTTCTTTGAAAGGACCTGTCCACTTGCCTTGATGGCTCCCGGGCGAACAGCTTACTTATTCTTGTAGCAATCAATCATACTACCATTGTTGTTTGTGATTTTTCCTGCTGGTCTTTCTTCATGAAGTATCTTATGTTCTTCTAGCTGCTCCAGGCTGGTCTACTCGTCCTTTCCAGTGGAAATTTCTCACCTCAGACAATTCTGGATGTGATTCTGGTTTCCACCTATGGTTTTATGCAGTGCACAAGCTTCACAGGAGGTCTCTTTCACTGGGCAATTTCTAGCTCTGTTTAAGGTATTCCAATCAGTTATAGGCTGAAGACCAGCTTACAAGCTTTCTGTTGTGATGTTTTTGGCTATTTTTCCCCACACCCCTTCAAGTGTCTATTTCACAATGGTAACCAAGGAAAACCAAGAATCAAAAGACACCAAAGCATCTTAACATTATTACTCTCTTTTACCCTTTCAAATCATGCCTCAAACCCTGTATCCCGAAACCTGTTATTCCAAGATTGTGTTTACATCACCATTTACCTCTGTCCCACTAAGCCCTGGGAACCTGCCTAACTATTCTACATCTACCTTGTTCTTCTATTACCCTCCCTTTTCTGTGTATTGCCCAAGCACAGACACACTCATCACCCAAGCTTTCCTGTGTCTATTCCCTACCCAGTGCTCTATCTTCCTCTCCTTCCCCTCCTCTCATCCAATACATCCCAGTGATCAGCAATTATATGTATAGTTTGTTTTTGTTTTGTTTGTTTTTTGCCCCCTTTTGGGTGGGTTCTTTTTCTTAGTCTTTTAAAATAATGGTCTTATGCAGTATTTGTCCTTTTGTGACTGACTAATTTCACTCAGCATAATGTCCTCAAGGTTCATCCATGTTATATAATGGTTTGTAGCTTCCTTGTTCTTCAAGGTAACATAGTATTCCATTGTGTGTATATACCACAGTTTGTTTATCCATTCTTCAATTGATGGACATTTAGTCTGTCTCCATCTTTTTGCTATTGTAAATAGTGCTGCTATGAACATTGGTGTGCATATATCTACTATGGCTCTTAGTTCTTGTGGGTAAGTACCAAATAGAGGAATTGCTGGATCATAAGGTATTTCTGTTTCCAACCTTCTTAGGAAGTGACATATCGCTTTCCAGGGTGGTTGGACCGTTTTGGAATCCCACCAACAATGTAGGAGGGTCCCAGTCTTTCCACATCCTTGCCAGCATTTATTGGCCTCTATTTTTTTTTTTATCTTTGCTGTTATTGTTGGTGTGAGATAATATGTCGGGGTCCCGCCTTGACAGAAGAGTGGTTGCATGAAGTAGGGAGATCTGGCGGCGAAAGAAAAAGACATAACAGACACAAAGAAGACAGACACACAAATTTGATGCAAGCTGACAGGCAGGTTGGTCTGCAAACATTGCATTGCCTTGCATTGCATGCAACACTCACTCTACCTCAGTCTTTTATTTTCCTTTTTCAGGGAGAGATTTTTCACAAAGGAAGGACGTGATTATTCAAACAAGATTAATCATTCAAAACAGGACACAATGATTCACAGGAACAAATTTTATAATATACATCACAATTGTCTTAAGGATACTTAACATACTTTTAGCACTTAATCTCTAATTGGTAAAGGTTAAAAAGATTTAAAAGGTCATAGAAGGCTTAAAAAAAGGTTTTTGAAGGGAGTCAAGCTGTCTTTATATACTTTGCAAACAAAAGCTCATGCTTTTGTTTGTGAGCAAGACCTCAAATACTTGGATTAATTTATCAACTAATAATTCTTTCTTCTTTCCAGATTCTACATCTAAATGCTACATCACATTTCCATATACTTCAAGAAGGAAGGAGAACATCTGGGTTATATACCCAGAGGCAGTTTGAGGGGGCTTCCACTATTCTCCTCTAATCAATACTCCCATAATTTACCAATCTACTTTATTTACAAACCTTGGGTAAAAACCTTTTTCTCATACTCCCAATATATCTGTTCCTGGCCTTTCTGAGTTCTCTGAGGAGACTTTTTATGGTCTTGGCTTTAGAGGGGTTTTGGTCCCATTGTTGTATATGGACATCAAAGGCTCATGCTTCAAGTTAATATCAAGATGCAGTTCTGACATGCATCCTTTTTGTTCCTCAAAAAGATTTGTTCCCAGGACCCTACGCACTGCCAAAAGAGTGGAGATATTAAGAAAGCCACATAAGAAACCATTTTTTCAGAAGCTACAATTAATGGAGTTAGAATGAACAATAAGACCAAAGATAATTATACAGAGATAGCCCACCAGTGAGTTCTCAAAAACCTATGCACCCGGGACTTCAGGGGATCACTTCCTTGGCCCTCAGGGTCAATGGCTCACAATCCTGAGGAGGGCCCCGGGGTTGGATTTTCATCCATCACAGGGCCACAGCTTCTCAGTGCTTGCGTATATCATCCCCAACAATGATATCTCATTGTTGTTTTGATTTGCATCTCTCTGATGGCTAGTGATCATAAACATTTCTTCATATGTTTGTGGGCTGTCCAGATCTCTTCGTTGGTGAAGTGTTTGTTCATGTCCTGTGCCAAATTTTTGATTGTGTTATTTGTCTTTTTCTTGTAGAGGTGTTGTAGTTTCCTATATATTTTAGAAATGAGTCCCTTATCTGATGTGTCATTGCAAAAGATTTTTTCCCATTCTATGGGTTCCCTTTATACTCTTTTGGTGAAGTCTTTTGATGTACATACATTTTTAATTTTTAATATGTCTCAGTCATCTATTTTGTCTATTTTGTTTGTGCAATTTTCAAAATGTTTGGTAGTTTGTGTATGCCCTGAATTAGTGCTCTCACATTTGTCCCTATTTTTTCATTGATGGCCTCCATAATTCTGGGATTCACATTTAGATCTTTATTCCATTCTGAGTTCATTTTTGTATATGGCGTGAGGTAAAGGTCTTCTTTCAATCTTTTGCATATGGCTTTCTAGTTCTGCCAGCACCATCTGTTAAAGAGACTATCTCTTCCCCATGTGTATACCTAGGCACTTTGTCAAAAATCATTTGGCTGTATGTGGATGGGTTAATTTCTGGATTCTCAATTCTGTTCCATTGATAAATGTATCTTTCATTGTACCAGTACCAGGCTGTTTTGACCACTGTAGCTATGTAGTAAATTTTGAAATCAGGGAGTGAGAGGCCTTTACCCTTGTTCTTCTTAAGCAGTGCTTTGTTTATCCTGGGCCACTTTCCTTTCCATATAAAATTTATAATTGTTTTTTCCATCTCTTTGAAGAATGTTGTTGGAATCTGGATTGGGTTTGCATTATATGTGTGAGTTGCTTTGGGCAGTACTGACATTTTCAGAATGTTGAGTCTTCCTATCTAGGAACATAGAATGTTCTTCCACTTCTGTAAGTCTCTTTTGGTTTCCTGTAATAGTGTTTTGTAATTTTCTTTGTATATGTCCTTTGTTTTTCTGGTTATGTTTGTCCCTGACTTTAGGCAGCTATTACAAATGATATTGCTGTCTAATGTCCTTTTCAGCACTGTCATTATTATAGAGGAATCCAACTGATTTTTGTATGTTGATCTTATACCCTGTCACTTTGCTAAATCTTCCAATGATGTCTAGTAGTTTTTTTT
>NW_006408676.1:3041742-3057522 GCF_000296735.1 Chrysochloris asiatica | reverse complement strand
CTCTTTGGCCACTTTTAGTATTCTCTCCTTGTCTTTGATTTTGGAGAGCTTGATTATTTTTTGTCTTGGTGACTTTCTTTTGGGGTTTATCCTTCTGGGGGTACGTTCGGCTTCTTGAATGTTTATCTTTTCATCTTTCAAGATGTTAGGGAAATTTTCTTCCAGAACTATCTCCTATGTGGACTTCTCTGATTTCTTCTGTTCCAGAATGCCAATAATCCTTAAGTTGTTCCTCTTCTTGTTATCCAGCATGAATCTTTGACTCTCTTTAGATTTTTCTATCCTTTTTTCAGCTTGCTCTTCTATCTTAGCAGTATTGAGAGATTTGTCTTCCAGCTCACTAGTTCTGGCTTCCATGTCTTCTATTCAGCTTCTTTCCCCTTTCAATGTATTGTCCGTTTTTTATATTTTATTATTAATCATCTGGACCTCTTTTTGCAGGTTTTGAATTGTTTCCATTGCTGTATCAATCTTGCTCTTGTAGTACTTTCCTGACTTCTTCCTTTCCTCCACCCCTTTTTGGAGCATTTGAATTTGTTTCCATATCATTCTTCTGCATTCTTTCTCAGGCATATCCAAAACCTGCTCTTCCTCTTCTGGGGAGCCTTTGTCTGTCCCCAGCTCATTTGTCTCAATTACTCTTTTTTTTTTGTTTGTTTTTGGACAGGTTTTGAGATTGTTTGTTGTGTTTGAGATCTTTTGTTTGTCATTTCCAGTAGTTATGTGGAGTTTTAAATGCTTAAATGGATGTTTTTTGTTGTGTTATTAAGCTTACTGGGTGTTTCCTGGTGGATATGATCAGGAGATAGGCTTCCCTTTTCACATGTTTTGTTTAGTAGCTGTTATTGGCTCTTGTCTCAATGGTAGAATATTATGGGGTATGCTTGTAGCTTGGCTATATGGCCACGATTGTTGACTCTTCTTAAGTAACATAGGGAGAAAAAGCTCTCACCTCCAGGAAAAATGTGTGATCAAAATACCCCAAAGCAGAAGCAATATAAAAGCAGAGACAAGAATCTCCACTTTGAAATAAAAATAAAACTGTGGCCGACTGTCCAGTTGCCTTGCTACACAGTGTTTGTGCACCATAGAAGCCTCCAGTAGTGGGTGGGGGTGTCCACTCACTCAGGCCCCTCCTCCTCTAGTCACCACCATAGAGGTATGCAGATAGATATTGAGAAGTTAATGGGAGAAAGATTGTTTACTATTTTTGTCTCAGAAGTTCAGTTAAGTATCTGCATGTGCATAGCGTAATTCTTGAAATAATTGCGCCTTTTTATGTTGGGGTTTTACAGATTGTTCATATGGTTTGTCTGTCAGGCCAAACCTGCTTTTTTCTTGCTGTGTAGGCAGGTGTTAATGGTCCTGCACAAGTTATCTTTAGGGCTGGGACCCACAGGCAGAAGTCAAAAGCAGCAGCCAAAGAATTTGCCCTTGGACCAATGGGCTCTTTCTCTCTGTGCTCTAGGAAAGCTGTGATCTCAATGCTGGACTTTTTTTGGGGTGCACACCCACCTGCCTGAAGGAGTCAGGCTGGGCAAAGAAGGCATGGCACGGAAGAGGAGGAAAAAAACTGTAGAATTCCCCACACCTCCTTTTGCAAATGTCATTGTGCAGCTTTTAGTGCTGGTTCCTTGTGCCAGTCTGGCAGTAGCCCCACCTTCTGACTTCCACCTGGGAGGGATGGCTGCAGAGGAAGTCCCGTGTCTTGACCAATTTCTAAATTGCAATGTTTTCCTTTATACTGTTGTTTCCCCCTGGCAGTTGCGGGAAACTGATGCCCTGACCCTTATGCTAGATCCAGAGCTCTGGTGCAATTTCTTGAGAGCTGTGTCTCTGGGTTTTTAGCCCCTCCCCCACAGAGCCTGTCCTGCCTGACTCTGCTCTGCCTCTGCCAAACCAGAAGAATTACATTTAATTTTTAACAACTTCCAATTCTCCTAGATTCATACTTAATACATTCCATGTTCCAATTATTAATGGATATTTACAGCTGTTTCTCCTCATTTTGATTTGTGAGTCATTAGCAAATGGAGGTACTGAAAGCTTAACTCCATTCATGTTATCACAGTCAATAATACTTCGAGGTTTTAGCACTTCCCCAGTCATATTTTGAGTGCCTTCCAACTTGAGGAGTTAATTTTCCAATACTATCTGCAACAGTATTCTAGTGCTCTTCATCATTTCAGTTTTCAATATTCTGATGCTGACAGTGACTAAATATTTGTAACTAGTCCATCTCTTTTTCTCCCTATTGTGCCTTAGACTGGAAGCTCAGCTCAAACCTGTTTAGCATATGTGGCTCTGATAAGTTTTAAAATACCAGTGCAATAGTTTCTAGACTGAAAGCAACATGCAAACCACCACAGTGCATAAAAGTGACAGACTAGTGGTGAATTTTGCAAATGGAATCCATCAATGGACAGAGAAGATGGAAATTTTCAATATCATAAGCCTGACTATGGATCAGAAAACCAACTGCTCATATGCAAATTTAGGTTGAAGCAAAAAAAAAAATATTAATACAAATACATAACAATCAAAATATGACCTTGAATATATCCCACCTGAATATACTGATTATCTCAAGAATAGATTTCACAAGCTGACCACTAATGACTGAAGACCAGGAGAATTGTGGAAAGACATCAAGAATAACATACATGCCAAAGAAAACAAGAGGTCTTTCAAAAAACAGGAAAGAAAGGAAAGACTGAAACTTGCTTTTGAATGCAGAGAAGCTAAAGCATTTGAAAGAAATGAAGATGTAAAAGAGTTGAACAGAAGTCTTTAAAGGGCAGCTGGAGAAGACTGTATGGAATCTTATATGTAAAACAGTATAATGAAAGACCTGGAATCAGAAAACTACAAGGGAAGAATATGTTCAATATGTCTCAAGCTGAAAGAAGTGAACAAAAAACTTTGAGCAATATTGACAGATTTTGCATGGTCCCTAGCCTACTTTTGGCTTATGATATTGAGTTTTTCCTTTTTTTTTTCCCCATAAATATAGTTGACTTGATTTCTGTGTATTCCATCTGGTGAGGTTCACCTGTATAATCACCATTTATGTTGTTGAAAGAAGGTTTATGCAATTAATAACTTATTGGTCTTGTAAAATTCTATCATGCAATCTCTAGTGTCATTTCTATCATCTAGACCATATATTTCAATTACCAGACCATCTTCTTTGTTCCTAACCTTCTCATTCCAACCTCTGGTAATTATGAATGCATCTCGATTGTATGTTTGATCAATTTCAGAATAAGTATATGTGTATTAATCATATGTGCAGTTGTTGTTGTTTGTTGTTAATTGCTGCCCCTTCATTTGTGACTCATAGCAACCCCATATAGGGTTTCTGAGGAGTGGCTAGTGGGTTTGATCCACCAACCTTGCAATTCAAACCGACTTTGAGGTACAGTGTTATCCTACAGTGCGACACCAGGACTTTATATGTGCATCTGTTATTATTATTATTGTTATTTCTGACTCACAGTGATCCTGTGTACAACAGAAATGCTGCATGGTCCATTGCTATGGATACAGTCATTGCTGTGTTTGAGCCCATTGTAGCTGGCATGTGCCAATCCCTCTTGCTGAGCATCTTTGTCTTTGTCACTATCCCTCTACTTTAACAAGCATGGTATCTTTCTTCAGGGACTAATCTCTGCTGATAATTTGTCAAAAGTACATGAGACAAAGTATTGCCATCCTTGCTAGGAAGAAGCATTCTGGTGGTACTTTTCCAAGACAGATTTGCTCATCTTTCTAGAAGTTTATAAAACATTCAGTAATCTTTAACAACACTGTAATTCAAATTAATCAGTTATTCTCCCATCTTCGTTGTTGTTATTGTTAAGTGCTGTTGATTCATTTCCAACCCAACTTCTGACCTTGTGGTTCAAACCAACTTTGCAGTCCAGCGTATTAACCCTCAGCACCACACCAGGACTCCATCTGCCTTATTCATTGCCAATTTTAACATGCATACAAGGTCTCTATGAGTCAGAATTGATTCAACATCACTTAACAACAATAACAACAGCAAAGTTATTAATAATACCTTGGCTTTGGGCAGGCATACTTTAGTCTTCAAAATGCCATCTTTGCTTTTTTTTTTCTTAACACTTTAAAGAGTTTTTTTGCTGCAAATTTGCCCAATACAATAAGTCATTTGAGTTTTTAACTGCTGCTTCCATGAGCATGGATTGTGCATCAGTAGAAAATATAATCCTTGACAACTTCAGTATTTTCATTGTCTATGGGTCTAGTTAGGGAGCTCTGGTAGTGTAGTGGTTACGAATCAGCCTGCGAACCTTAAGGTCAGCAATTCGAAACTACCAGCTGTTCCACGAGAGAAAGATGAGGCTTTCTGCTCCTGTAAAGATTTACAGCCTCGGAAACCCTGTACAGGGTCGCTATGAGTTGGAACTGACTCCATGGCACGTAGCAATAGGTCTATTTGTGAGGATTTTTGTTTCTCTTGGTTGAGATGTAATCCATACTGAAAGCCATTGTCTTCAGTAAGTGTTTCAAAAATTGTCTTTATAAATGTTCCTCTTCACTTTAAGCACGGAAAGCTTTATCATCTGTATATCACAGGTAGTTAATGAGTCTTCCTCTAATTCTGATGTAATGTTCTTCTTTATATGTTGTTGTTGTTGTTAAGTGCCGTCGAATCAGTTCCGACCCATAGCGACCCTGTACAGGGTTTCCGAGGCTGTAAATCTTTATGGGAGCAGAACACCTCATCTTTCTCCCAATGAACGGCTGGTAATTTCGAACTGCTGATCCTGAGGTTCACAGCCTGATTTGTAACCACTATGCTACCAGAGCTCCTTTCTACAGTACAGCCTTATTTATTATTTGTTTAGTATATAGATTTAATAAGTATAATGAAAGGATACAACAACCTTATTGATAGCAGCACAATATACTAGTATATGCAATAATTGTGTCATATTTCAATTTGAAATGAACACTTTAGGTAATCAGTTCCTTGTCAATAAAAAATGTCAAATAATCAGTATATATGCGTGTAAATTAGAAGGTGCTTGTTAAAAGAATCAGATTTAGAACAGGTAGTGACAAAATGCTAATCTCAATATAGAATTTAACTTTATAGTTTAAATAAATGAATAGTTTCCTTATGCCTAATTTATTTCAGATATAACCTCTAACTTTTAATTGTTCTTCAATCAAATATTTGAGAAATGACTGTCAGGTTGTCATTGTCATTTTACAGATTTTTATTTCTGAGTATAGGAAGACTAAGGTGTGCCTGACCCAAGCCATGGTGTTTTCAATAACCATATGCATTCAAAAGCTGGGTCGTGAATAAGGAAGACGGTAGAAGAATTGATGCCTTTGAGTTATGGTGTTGGAGGAGAATATTGAACGTGCCATAGGCTGCCAAAAGAACCAACAGATCTGTATTAGAAGAAGTACAGTCAGAGTGCTCCTTGGAGGCCAGGATAGCCAAACTTCATGTCTCATACTTCAGACATATTGTTAGGAGGGACCCCTAGCTGGAGAAGGATATCATGTGGAGCATCAGAGAAAAAGAGGAAGACTCCCAGTAAGATTAATTGGCTAAGTGACAGCATCAATGGGCTTAAGCATGGCAACGATAGTTAGGTTGGCCTAGGATTGGACAGTGTTTCATTCTGCTGTGCTTAATGTCACTGTGAGTTGGTACCAACTCGATTGCACCTAACAACAACAAGATAGTAATACATTGAAGAAATCATTTATTTTTTCTATATTTTGATTAAGTAGAATGATATCTATAAGGTATTCTTCTTGGTCTTTCCATTTCATAACAACTGGTCATAAACAAGCAGATCATTAGTGCTATGGAAATGGGGACTAGGCAGAATGTGAGAAGAAAAGTGTAAAGGCAGCAAAATGTAAAAGTGCACAGGTTCAAAGTAGTAAGGAGAGCCAGAGAGGAATTTATGATCAATGCCCGCTGGTTATATTATCTAAAGCAAGACCAACTTCTTTGGACATTAGCTTTCTAATATATTAAATGAAGGGTGTAGTTTAGGATCACTTAAAATTATTTTAACTCAAAAACAGCATGACTTTGATTATGACAGGTTTTAGTGCAAAAAGTGGAAACTTCACTGAGGAAATTTTGATGAGAGGATACAAGGAGAATGTTGTGGGGAAAGAAAAACATATAGAGAAAGTCAAGTGGGTAGAAAAGCACAGGACTTATCTGGAAGCAGTACATAAATCAGATCATCTGATTGAATGCAGCCTTTGGAAAGTGAACACCATTTGTAGTCATACTTTGGAGGGTTTGAATATTTTTCTACCTGGCATCAGTCATAGAGTGCAACTGTACTTTTTTATCCAGTCTATTTTAAATTTGGCTTTGGCCATACTTGGTGTCAGGCACACCTTAGTCCTCAAGCTGAGAAGGATATCATGCTTGGTAAGGTGGAGGGTCAAAGAAAAAGAGGAAGACCCCAGTGAGATGGATTGGCAAAGTGGCAGCATCAATGTGCTCAAATGTGGCAACAATTGTGAGGTTGGCCCAGGATCGGGCAGTATTTCATTATGTTGTGCATAGGGTCGTTTTGAGATGATACCGACTCGATGGCACCTAAAAACAACAACAGATACTTGGTGTAGTACTGTAGTATAAGCACTTGACTGCAATGACATTTGGACTGAAAGGTCAGTGGTTCAAATCCACCAGCAGTTCCTTGGAAACCCTAAACAGGTTTGCTATGAGTTGGAACTGACTCAATGGCACTTAATAACAACAAAATACCTATTGTGGCACAGTAGGATAAGCACTGGATTGTGAGGTTCGTTTGAACCTCAACATTGGCAGTCCAAACTCACCAGCAACTCTTTGGAAACCCTACATAAGGTAGCTGTGAGTTGGAAGTGCTTCATGACACTTAACAACAATGGCCCTGAATGCACCTGATTTGTCTTTTCTTAGAAACTAAGGAGGAAAGGATCTGGTACCTACTTGCATGGTAGACCACCTGGGAAAACCAGGTACTGTAGGCATTTTGCACCTCTGGACAGCTGTTGGCCTCTAACTTTATTTATGGACTCCTGGTATGGCATTGTAGAATCAACATTGGACTGCGAACCACCAAGAGAGCAGTTCAAAACCATCTGATGCTACTCGGAAATCATATACAGGACTGCTATGAGTCAGAACCAACTCAATGTTACTTAACATTTTAAATTTAAAATACATTCACACTGTTGCCTAATAATCTCAATACAAGGTTGGAATTTGTGTTTAGTAACTTGCTTCACTTGTAAAAATAACCAATTTAAATATATATATATTTTTTACAAATAGCTGTATTATTGTAGCAAATTATGTATAATGAAATTGTTACCATTTCAACCATTTACCATGTACAATCCACCCATCCTGACTACACTCTCCATGCTGCAAAAACCATCATCACAAATAATTTTAAAATCTTTTTTCTCTCTCTTTTGCTTTTCTTTTTTTTATCTGCAGCAAAGTTCCCAATGGTTTGTCCTAATGAGAAAATAAATATGCATTATTTCCTTTCCAGTCATGAAAAAAAAAAAAAGAAAAGAAAGAAAGAAAGCAATTTCCTTTTCTTTTGTTTCCTTTCCTTTTTAACTGCCTTCTGTTACCCACGTTAGCATGTGTCTACATTCTACCCATTGAATAAGAATAACACATTTTTGACAGAAAAAAAAAAAAAAAAAGCCTTGTTGGATTTGCTGCTAACAAGGCAGTTTGAGTAAATGTGCTTATTTTCTGAATACCTCACTAAAGCAAAAGTAAAGGAATAAATGGAATAGCAACACCCATGAGGAAAGCAAATTGGAGAAGGGATGACAGTGGGTTAGAATGTCATGGATTTCTGGATAATATAAAGTAGGAAGATACTCACATATAGAACAGAGAGAGTTATTCTGCTTACAGCTGTTGCTTGAAGAGTAGGGAGAAGGCGAAACATCTATAAGCAGGAGCCAAGTTTATTCTTTTGAGACCTTTGTCTATGTGAGTCACAGGTTTTTGCCACGTCTGCCCCTGCTCATCAGTCACCTCATCTCTTGTTGTGTCTATTCAACTCTGTCTCCCAGTAAGCACTCGATCCACTTTTCTATCCACTTATGTGGAGGATAGAGTTCCAAGACCATCCTCTGTATCTGTTTTGTCTGGTTTTCTGTATCCTTGCTGCAGAGAGCCCTCACAGCCTTTCTGCCTAGTATGCCATCTTTCCATTGAGAAACATTTCATAGAGATTTTAGGAGACTCTTGATTCGTACATGCCCATGTGCCACCAAATTCCATCTTTAGTTTGATTTCCCCCAAATCCTTCTTTCTCCAGGTAGTCTACAATGTTTGATAGTATTAACATTTTATGTTTCCCGAAATACACATTTTTTTTCTCCCAATTCAGTGTAAGATAAAATAGCTGTCTCCCTAGTCCCTTAAAAGACCATTTATCTTTAAACATTTTCAGATGCCCATAACTAAAATTTGTTATATAAGGAAGTGGGAGAACCAGCAGGGTTTCCAATATCTATTTCTTTGATTCTTTGCAGTGTATAGGGGCATTTTCAATAGTTCAGCAAAGAAAAATCCCAAGAAAGTTCTCTTAAAAGTGTATGCTTAGGTACATAAAATCAATTAACTGTTTTTCTTTTGTTTTGTATACATATTTTGATTTTATGCAGCTCTTGCAATAGCATAGAAATGTAGCTGTCTCTGAGGTTTTCTGGCATTGATTCAAGGTTCAATGAGGATGTCCTGTCAGAAATTCTTAGACATTGAGCAGCACTTTTTGTAATACTGCATGTATCCTGTATGTAAACTGGTAGACTTTATCCAATAAGTGGTTTTTAAGAACAATATTACAGTGCCATGTGCTTTCCTTCAGGATAGGAGTCATTGTCAGTGTATCCCTAGGCCCTTCAGGAGGCCTGCTGTTGTTTAGTGCCATCAAATCCTCGTTGCACATTAAATGGAACACCCAAATGCAGCAGCACATCTTGTGTGTTACCACTGCAAGTAAAGGGTGATTGCCTCCTGTTTCTTTTTATCTGTTCTGCTTCATCTAATTTTAAATGACCCTTTAGAAATAGAATATTGTCCAGCAGTAAGTGTCTCAATGCATTGCTTAGTCACAGACTTCCTGCATCTTCTGGTTGTCTTTCCAGGATGAACTGAGGCTATGCCTTGATATTGGTAAGAAGCCACTTCTGGAGTATTTTTTAAAAAGCTTTTATTGTGAATTCAGTGATAGTTCACATGGGAGAACATTGGTTTTGCAGTCAACCATTCCATGACCCTGGGTTAACAGTATAGCAGTATTTGCCTCTATTCCCTCTTTTTTTGCTTACTTTCTTTCTTTATTTTTATGCACACAAAAACACTCAGGAACCTATAATTGTTTAAACAACCAAAGGGCACATTTTGCAAGCCAGCTTCCTACGCACCAGCACACAGTCTTTCTCTTTCCATTAGTCTAGAGTCCTCAGCTACTCTCTCTCCATATCATCACCTCTGTTTCCATCTCTGGTGTTCTTGCTTCACTGGTTAGAATCCCATGTTCTGCTCATGCTCTTCTCTCCTAATGGTCCTAGAAGCCTCTGTTCTGGAATGTAAGATTAGCTACTCCCCCCTTTTTGTTACACATCTTCTACATTTACAGTTGTGGTAATTGCAATTAAGCATGGTAACAATTACTTGCTATTGAGCCAAAAGAATCTTATCCACATCTCATTTCACCAGACCCATCTAGACAAGATGAAAACTATTCAGAGGGGATTCTACCTCCTCCCAGCACTTCACTCTAAAATTAACTCCCTCTTGAAAATTTGCAAGCTTGCCACTTTGTGCCTTTATAGCCCCCGCTCCCTCCCCATTTAAGGTAGCAATGTCTAAGTTGCTTGTCCCTAAGTACCCCGTGTACTGAGGGAATAGGCATGATCTTTGATATTAAGACTCCTTCTCTTTTAGTTGATACTTCGTGCAATGACATCCCTAAGCAAAGATCAACTTCATCAAATTGTAGCAATTTACATTTACTTCCTGACCTGTGCTTTATTGACTATGCAAAGACTTTCGATTGTGTGGATCATGACAAGCTATGGACAACATTGCGAAGTCTGAGTATTCCAGAATACTTAATTGTGCTCATGAGGAATCTGTACCTGGACCAGGAGGCATTTGTTCGAACAGAACATGGGAACACTGAATGGTTTAAAATTAAGAAAGGTGTGCAACAAAATTGTATTCTTTCATCATACTTATTCAACCTGTGTGCTTAGCAAATAATCCAAGAAGCTTGGTTATATGAAGAAAAACATGGCATCAGGATTGGAGAAACACTCATTAACCTGCGATATGCAGATGATACAACCTTGCTTGCTGAAAGTGAAAAAGACTTACAATATTTACTGATGAAGATCAAAGAGAATAGCCTTCAGTATGGATTGCATCTCAGTGTAAAGAAAACAAAAATCCTCACCACTGGATCAATAAACAACATTCTTATCAGTGGAGAAAAGATTGAAGTTGTCAAGGACTTCATTCTTCTTGGATGAACTATCAACATTCATCGAAACAGCAGTCAAGAAATCAAACGATGTGTTGCATTAGGCAAATCTGCTGCACTTTTCTTTTTAAAGTGTTGAAGAGCAAAGATATCAGCTTGAAGACTAAGGTGTGCCTGACACAAGCCATGGTATTTTCAATAACTTCATATGCATGCGAAAGCTGGGCAGTAAATCAAGAAGACCATAGAAGAATTGATGCTTTTGAGTTATGGTGTTGAAGGAGGTTTGGGCTGCCAAAAGAACCAACAGATCTGTTTTGGAAGAAGTGCAGCCAGAATGGTCCTTGGAAGTCAAGATGGCCAAACTTCATCTCCCATACTTCGGACATATTGTCACGAGGGACCAGTCACTGGAGAAGGATATCATGTTTGGTAAGGTGGAGGGTCAGAGAAAAAGAGGAAGACCCCCAACGAGATGGATTGGCCAAGTGGCAGCATCGATGGACTCAAGTGTGGCAGCAGTAGTGAGGTTGGCCCAGGATCGAGCAGTATTTTGTTCTGCTGTGCATAACGTCACTATGGGTTGGTACCAACTCGATGGCACCTAACAACAACATCAACAGTCAAGTTCTGATCATCAAGCCATGCAAGCTAGGTCAGATGGGTACTATCTGAAAGTTTGGGCATTCTTGTGTGCCTCCCCACACTTCATATCAGCTGGAAACTTAACTCTCAGCTCTAGCCCTCAGTGGCTAGGTCATTGTCCATGGGCTTAGGAATTCCCAAGTCACCCCAAATTTCAGACCAACCAGCCCTTCTGGAGTATTTTAAGAGTACTCTAGGATAAACACTGGACTGATAACCAGAAGGTCAGTGATACAAACCCATCAACTGCTCCATAGGAGAAATATGAGGCTTTCTGCTTCCCAAAGATTTACAGCTCTTGAAACTCTATACAGAGTTGTTATGAAATAGCAGTTAGTTTTTGGTTTGGGTTAGAGCCAGGATGTCTTACTCTCAGAACAACACAGATTAGGAAGCTCAGCAGCAGAACTCAGTCATCTTCCAAGACTGAAGTGTTGTTGTTATTAATTGCCGTCAAGTCAGTTCCTAGTTATAGAGACCCTGAATAGGGTTTCCAAGAAGTGACTGGTGGTTTTGAAACACCAACCTTGTTGTTTGTTAGCAGTCCAGTATTTATCCTTCAGTGCTACACCAGGATGGCTCTTGTAAACAAAGGACACTTTACTCAGCTTCCTTCTTGATTTCCTGAAACTTCTTAGTCCTAGTCTTGCGATGGATGGTTTCTTGTTTAACCTTCTTTGGCTTCTGAGATCTCTATTTTTCTGTGACCTTGAAATAGGGCACTACTTGAACAGTTTTAGCATGCTGCACCCCAAGAAGTCTTTTAGTTCCAAAAAAGATGTTGCATATGGACAACATATTTAATTTCATAGTAAAATTAATGTTAGAAAGTTCTTCCTGAACTCCAGCCTAATTCCTTCTTGATCAGTCTTGATAAATCCAATGGATTCTTTCATCTTCAGCAAACATGGAAGCACCTGATTACCATGTCCTTTAGTAGTTATAGAGGGATTTGAGGACATAATGATTCTTTTTTTAGAGCAGTATAAATAATCAAACACATAGGTCAGAAAATTATAGGTTGCAACTTTTCTGATTTCATTAAAAGAAACTCTCAATTGTGCGTAAATAGCACTTCCCCTTTCCCTCTACTGACCTCCAGACACTTAAGGGTGGAACTCTAACTTTGAAGTGCTGGCTTCATTCACCTTCTCAGTAAGTGAATAAACATTAGTGTCTGTGGTGATGTTCCCAGGTGCCTTTTTGGGAAGACAGTGAAGTAGGATGAATAAGAGCAATTTATGACAGTCCCCAAACCATTAAGTTTCCAAACAACATACTTTAAACAAGATATAATGTCATCCTCAGTGTCTTTTAACTGCCTATTGTGATGCAGTGCTTAGTGGTCTAAAACCTTGCAGGAACAGGAAAGACAACCAGTCTCTTTGACATCAGACAGACAGACACTAAACCATTACTTCTCTCTAGTTACTGTTTATTGGAAGGTTCTGGAGTTGGGTTTTTTTATTACTGTTGTCTTCCAAATGTTGTCTTTCTTGGCATAGACAAGTGAGCAATTCCAACATCACATCCATTTATTAAAATATCTCAGTTGGTATTCCATCAACTACTGGATTCTTGGTTTTCATCAATGCCTTCTGTGCAGCATACGCTCCTTTCTTCAATACTACCAGTTATGGATTATATGCTACCTTCTGAAATAGCTGAACTTTGACCCACCCTTTTCGGTATTTTATTTCTGTGTATTCCTTCCATCTTCTTTTGATGCTTCCTGCATTATTCAATATTTTGCCCATAGAATTTTTCAGTATTGCCACTTGAGGCTTGAATGTTTCTTCACTTCAGTTTGAAAAATGCCTAGCATTTTTTTCCCTTTAGGACCCAGAATGACTCAAGCATATTTGACAAATTGAGCATACAACATTGCTGCAAACCACAATACTCCATTAAGAACTCTCCAACTACAAATTTTACACGTGAAAAAGAAAGATGAGCTTCATTTTCAAAGAATCCCAGAGAAACACCATGGAGTTCTCCTAATTAAAATCAGAACTTAATTTTCAGATGATTTCTTATCCATGCAGTTACGGCCAAAGTAAATCAATGAGAGTAGCAGGAGGAAAGAAAAGCCATTCTTCTTGTTGGGCACTAACTGGGAAATGCCATTTAAGGAATAGATAAGACTAGGGAACAAACCCACAGGGAAGAAAGAAGACTCATTTTGAATACAAAATGATCAAACCACTTCAATTTTATATGTGAAATGTTTTTCTTTCTAGCGACTCAAGGAGGATGATATTGGTAGCTTCTAATAAAACACATCACAAATTTGCAGTCATCTTTTGCTTTTGAGAAGTAATTAAACATTTGTAAAATGACAGTTTTCAAATGAAATGTCTGACAACAGTCTCCTTCAGAAATAATAATGTATTATTTCTGTGGGTACAGCTAATGACAAAGACTATAGAACCTCCCCTTACTCTGTGCTCTCTTCGTAAGTGGTAGTCTTCAATAGCAATTAGTGTATATGTTGCTCTCGCTGAATTTATTTCCCCCCAGTGCTCTTTGACACTTGCAACAATGTGATGGAATATCTGCATTTTGCCATGGTTTAAATCTTTTATTTTCAGTGAGCTTTGTTTTAAACTATGACAGTCATAGAGATGAGAACACTGGAGTTGTATTGCTAAAGGATCAAATAAATGGAGAGTTGAAATGGACACATCCATATATCATTTTGCTTTGGTAAAATGCTAGTTTAAAGTATTTGACAAGAGATTTACAAACAAGTTTGACTCCTTCAGTGGTTTTGTCAGAGCTGACTAACTGACCTCAAGAAATAGTTGGGAAGCGTTACTCTTACATTCCAAGAGCAGAGGATCCTAGGACCATTAAGAAAAAAGAAGCAGCACCAGACATGGAGGCAGAGGTGATGGCATGGAGAAATTGAGCAGCTGGGGACTTTAGACTCATGTAAAGAGAAAGGTTGTGTGCTGGCGGCCAGGAGACTCGCTTCTAAAATGGGCCTTTGATTGTTTAAATGATTATATATTCCTGCGTGGGTTTTTTTTTTTTTTTTTTTTAAAAAAAAAAAAAAAAAGTGTGTGGGAGAGTTTCTTAATAAAAGAAACAATCTATGATGGTTATGAGTTTAGGGAGGAAATGATTCATGCACTAGAGGGTAGACACACGCTGACATGGGTAATGGGGCAGGCAATATACAATATACATTTGCCTAGACACCTACTGAACACAGACAGAGGAAAAGGGGGGTGGTAGAAAACACAGGGAGGAATGCAGTGGTTAAAGTGAATAGAGGTAAATACTGTTATCTGTTGGTGCATGGAGGAGATTGCAACCATGTACTGCAGCCAATTATATGAGTTGTTGAATGTAAAACAGGTGATCTGCTCTGTAAACCTTCTCTCAGTTCACAATAGAAAGGTCTTTTGTTTGTTTTACAAAAAGAAAGAAATAGTTCGGTATTCTACAATGATGATTGCACTGTATTCTATTATTGAATAAGGTTTGAAGATACGTTTATACATGTACTGGAGGTCGTTTATAATTTAGCTGGGCTTAAATATAAGATCTCTTTAAAGTGTCTGAGAACAAAGATATGTTTGAGGACAGGGGTGTGCCTGACTCAAGCCATGGTATGTTCAATTGCCTCATATGCATGTGACAATTGAATGGTGAGTAAGAAGGATCGTAGAAGAATTCATACATTTGAGTTATGGTGTTGGAGCAGAATATTGTAAGTGCCATGGACTGTCGGAAGACCCAGCAAATCATGTTGGAAGAGGGACAGCCAGAATGTTCCTTAGAAGCCAGGATGGCAAGACTTCATCTCTTGTACTTCAGACATAGATAAGCACTGGAGCGCAAGATTCAAACTCACCAGACTCCTCAGCAACCCTAGTCAGAGTCACTATAAGTGGGAATCAACTCAAGGACACTTAACAACAACAATCTTATCTACGTAGACTATTACATCTTTCTCCACTTAATGTTAGGTGAAGCAGAATCGATTCTAGCTCATAGTGACCCTATGAACAACAAAATAAAACACTGCCAAGTCCTGCACCATTTTCACACTTGTTATTATTTGAGCCTACTGTTGCTTTTGTTGTTACTTTTTCAAAATGCTGTCAAGTCGGTTCTGACTCATAGTGACCCTGTATAGGGTTTCCAAGGGGCAGCTGGTGGATTTGAATTGCCAACCTTATGGTTTGCGGTCCCATGCTGATCCAGAACCCATTGTTGTTGTTATTGTTGTTTTGAAGAGCCGTCGAGATGGTTCCAACCCATAGCAACCCTATACAGGGTTTCCGAGGAGCAGCTGGTGAGCTTGAACCGCCACCCTTGCAGTTCAAACATCTTAGAAGTCTGGTACAATAACCTAGAGTGCCACACCAGGACTTCAGAACCCGTTGTTGCTGTTGTTGTTGTTAGGTGCCATCGAGTAAGTACCGACTCATAACGACCTATGCACAGCAGAAGGAAACACTGCCCCATACTGGGCCAACCTCACTCTTGTTGCCATGCTGCATACTGCCATCTGGCCAGTCCATCTCGTTGGGGATCTTCCTCTTTTTCTCTGGCCCTCCACCTTACCAAACATGATATCCTTCTCCAGCGACTGATC
>NW_006408676.1:3038486-3040387 GCF_000296735.1 Chrysochloris asiatica | reverse complement strand
CATCTTCTTTTGATCCTTTCTGCATCATTCAATAATTTGCCCAGAGACTCTTTCAATAACGAAAGTCGAGGCTTGAATTTTTTCCTAAGTTCCTCCAGCTTGAGAACCCAATGTAGGCAGTCCTAAATATTAGATCTTTTTGGTATGCCTTTCCTTGTATTCAGAATAAACATAAATTGGGAGTTTATCTGCATATAGCAACAAGCCAATGAGGCATCTCTATCTAAGACATTACAGGGTCAGATCTTGGTTTATAAAAAGAAAATAATTATTACTTTCACACTAATATGAAAGAAGTCTTGTGTTATAATGAGCCTGGAGGCAAGGCAACCGGTTGTGAAAGCCTGTTGCAATTTTTGAGAAAAGAACAAATGAGGGCTTGAACCAAGGCTGTGGTGATAGGAATGACAAGAAAAAGATTCCAGATATATTAGAATCAATAACAAATTGAACTGGGAGGTGTCAAAGATGATGTAGTTATTCTAAAATGATCAAAGGAACTCCCTAGCGTAAACTGTGCATTCATCTGGGATGCCTAGACACCTACTGAACACAGGAAGCCTTTCTGAGTATGCCATGGACTTGCTGGTTCCCAGGCACACAGCCATTGGTAAAGGATAGTTAACTCCCTGCAGGCTCAGATCCTATATTACTATCATTGGTTACCGCTGATTCAAATTATATTTGCAAAGAGCCACATAATCGTTTTTTATTAATTCTTCTCTACAACAAGATGCCAAGTTAGATCATCAGCAGCGTCTGGTAAACTGGGACTAACACCCTGGAGTCAGGGTTCAACCAACTTGCCTCCTCTCTATTATTTGGGCTTTACTGAAGCAAGTACCACAAAGCCTTACTTAATTAAAATCACAAAAACAAACTGTGTGGCAAGGTTTAAACAGCTTCCATTGTTGGGAAGAAATAAAAATAGCTGTCTCTCATACATGGACTGGTCAGAATTATTTTAAAAGAGTTCTTGTATTGTGAATGATGATCTGAAGATGGGATCTGAAGGACTCGTGGTGTGGCACTGTAGGATCAGCACTGGACTGAGGACCACAAGGTCAGCAGTTCAAACCCTCCAGTTGCTCCTCATTTGCTATGAGTGAGAATTGATTCCATGGTACTTAACCACCAAAATAAAGGTACATACAAACTGACAATGGCAAATAAAATCCTTATGAGCACTTGTCCAGTACTGTGGTCTATGTTTTACATAGTGTGTTCTATTTATATTCTTCTGTAAATCTTTGTTTAGCCCTTTTGTTAATACAATCATTACTGTTGATTCAAATACAAGAAATACCTAGAGCTGTAACCCAGTTCTGACTCTTGAACCTGTGATCTATTCTGCACATGTTCTATAAAAAAGCAGCAGTTTAAGACTGTGTTCCTGTCTTGTGAGTGTGTGATTCCATAGACAGTTCTGGACATGCATTACCAGCTTATTTGGTGACTATCCAAAACAGACCCTAGATGGAGAGACCCTAGTCCTGACACATCTCACAATGCCAGGCCTTTTTAGGGGTGCATGCTTCTCCATCTTAGTGAGCACCTGGTTTCTGTGAGGAGGCTATAAGGTTCCTAGTAACTGTTGAGACAGTCCAGTCCTGCACATGTTGTTGTTGTCAGGTGCCATCCGATTCATAGCTAGCCTCTGCACAACAGAATGGAACACTGGCAGGTCCTGAGCTATTTTCATAATTGTTAACTTTGAGCACATTGTTCCTGCCACTGTCAAACCATCTTATTGGTGGGGTCCCCCTCTTTTTCATTGATTTTCCACTTCACCAAGCATGATGTCCTTTTCCAGGGACTGGTCCTTCCTGAAGACATATCTTTCTCTGTGTCTCTTAAGTGCCATGGAGTCAGTTCTGACTTATAGCAAACCCTGTATAAGG
>NW_006408676.1:3037746-3038282 GCF_000296735.1 Chrysochloris asiatica | reverse complement strand
CTATGGGTCGAAACCGACTCGATGGCAATTAACAACAACACCATATATTTGTATATCCATATGCATTACAGCAAGGGCAGCTGTGTCCAGGAGAAACTCATAGAACTGAAGATGGATTTAAATGGCACAATAGCTCCATAACAGTAGATCAATAAATAAAGGCATTAACTTTTAATGTAAATAGGACTATGGCATTGTTATTACCTTATTTCTAGAATATATAAGAGGAAATTCCATCTGTCAATTTCAACAACTTCAAAGTGTACTCGAGGGTACTTCAAAGAAGAAAAGGGTGCCCAAGTACCAGATAATATCTGCTTAGAGGTGCCAAGGGCAACTCACAAGTATTCATAGAACTGGAGAAGTATATTGCTGTTCAAATAGCTGTGATTCAATACGTAGAAGAGGAAGGAAGCTAGTCACTGGCACATTGTACACTTTGCCCCATAAATTTTTGCTTTAATTCATTCAACATATATTAAAATTTTCTGTGTGTTCAATGCTGGTTATATAATGTCAGTAGTGCTGTTGCTGTT
>NW_006408676.1:3021763-3037526 GCF_000296735.1 Chrysochloris asiatica | reverse complement strand
TTCAAATCAACAGTTGTGCTCTCAGGTAGCTTGTGATCTAAATTGAGGTAGGAGACAGTATCTTTTGGGTATTAATTGGAGCTGAGGGACTCCAGGAACAGTGTTAGCATTCTTTGTAACTAGGCTAATTGTAACCAGGGTTGAGGGCAGGAGTCAAGATCTCAAGGAGGTTCCCTCAACTACCAATAATCATTTAAAAACCCATGCAGCAGGTCATTCAATGCTTCATATATGCTAGCGCTACTATAAGTGCTCCTGGTGTGCTGCTGTGGATTAATGTGCCAGACTGCAAAGCCGTTTGAACTGCAAGATTGGCGGTTCAAGCTCACCAGCTGCTCCTTGGAAACCCTACACAGGGTCGCTATGGGTCAGGATCAACTCGATGGAACTTAACAACAACAACAACAATCTACGAAATAAGGAGCCCTGGGGTATAGTGGTTCATGAGTTACACTGCTAATCAGAATGTTAGCAGTTCGAATCCACCAGTAGCTGTATGAGAGAGAAAAGAGACTTTCTGCTCCTGTAAAAACTACAGCCTTGGAAATCCTATTCAGGGTTGCTGTGAGTCAGAACTGGCCTGACAGTTAACATGCATCACCACCATTAACACCTATAAAATGGAGTCCTGGTGTGGCACTGGACTGCTAACTAGAATGTCAGCAGTTCAAGCCCACAGGCCACTCTTCAGAAACCCTATATGGATTGGCTATGAGTTGAACCAACTCAAGGCAATTAACAATAACAACAATCTATAAAATGGATCTGTTGTTGTTATTGTTAAATGCTGTCAAGTTGGTGCCAACTCATAGCCACAAGAAGTGGCTAGTGGGTATAAACTGCCAAGCAAGCAGTTAGCAGTGCAATGCCATACCAGGACGAATTATTTCATAGAGAGGACGCTCAATCTTACTCAAATGTAAAGAGCTGGTATTTGACTGAACTATGAAACTTTGAACATTTGTACTTTTATTAACCACTCCCCCATGACCATTCTAACTCTTCTACATGCCAAATTCAAATTCATTTTTTCTAAAGCTTAGTTTTTGTGCTATTACACTCATCATCTTCAAAGTCTCCTCTTGAATAAATCCCAAGTTCCTTGGTTTGAAATCCAAGGCCTTATAGTGTCTGGTTCTCTCCTGAAATTTTAATCTTACATACCTTTGATGATTCCAGCATACTTTCCACATCAATTTAGCCCAACAACTTGTCATACATGAAAACTTTATTAATTTCCCTACATCCATATTAATTAAAAAGCCAGTAGTTACCAATTAAATGTGGGAGGTATAAAAGAAGAAGATGACAAAGTTGAGGAGTGATTTAGAATTGTTAATGCCATCAAATTAAATAGGAAAGTCACATCGAGGGCTTGCTTTTGGGGAAAAAAGTAAATGCTGCTTTAGTGTCTCATTTGAACCAACAAAACATTCAGGAAGAGAGCAGCTTTGTGTGAATTAGAACATGGGTCTAGTGTTCTGAAGGGAAGTTGATACTGGGTTGATGCTTTTGGAATCTTGCCTACAGAGCTGATAGCTTTAGCAGTAGACATGAAGAAAAGGGACAATTCAATGAAATTAGGAGAACAGAGAACCTCAGACTGAATCTTGGGGGAAATACAAGGGTCATTATAGTCAGGGGCAAAACTGATAGATTCAATAGGAAATAAAACAAAAGCTCAACTTCCCTTCAGTATTTTTAATGAAAATAAACACAAAGAAACAAAGGATCCCAAGCCAAGACTACTAGGTATAAGGATAAGTAGAAATGTATTGCAACAAAGTCATAGAAACGTTTACTAAGAAAAATAAAAATAAAAATGTGAAGCTTTTGTTTCTCGGCATATTCTCCAGCCAGGTCTATAGACCTCTGAAGGCAGTTTTTCGATCTCTCTGATATTTCCCTCTCACAATTCTGTGCTCTTCAAAATTTACCATGTCATCCTTGAGGGACTCAAATTGTATCCTTTTTTTAAAATGTTTTCTTAAATTTGGGAATAAAAACTAAGTCCGTCTGAAAGGAGAAGATCAGAGTTGTAGGGTAGATCGCTTCCCAATGAACTTCTTATAGTACAGTCCTTCCAACAATTTAAGAATCAGCAAGTACATTGTCCTAATGGGGGGACAATTCCTTGGTACAACATTTCTGGACTTTTTTTCTCACCAATGTAGTTTTCAAATTTTCTTACTTTTTTTTTTTCTTTCTAGTAAGCCCCCTTGATTGTTCTGTGCCCTTTTAGAAAATCTATCAAGATAATCCCTTTGGAATTTCCCAGTCACCAAAAAATTCTTGAGTGTCTGACCTCTCTGCCTAGAATTTAAGTGGCCCAGCAGATCCCCTTGGAAGCCACTGCTTTGATTGTACCTTCCCCTCCCATCCTAAGGTACCCTAAAGAGACGAAGATTAAGGTATTACTGACAGAGCTTGTAGCCATCCACTGATTGCAGACATGTTTAAACATCTTTTGTTTGTAATAAACCTGTGCATGTGTGAACTGGAACCCAATTAGCAATATATATATATTTTTTTTACTTACCTTGTGTTCCTTATTATTCTTAGGGACTTTTCTTAATTATTGAGGATGGAGGCAAACATACTACATGGTTTTACGTTCTTGTTTATATTCATATTGTATGCTTTACTTCCCCCAATAAATATGTAGAAACATTTAGTTACAAACATGGAGCACAGAGCAGTATTCTAGGTACTGAGGCTATAACAGTGAGTAGGATGGAGTTGATCTCCTAATGGATTTACTACTTTCCATGTTCATAGACCTGCCATGAAGTATCAGGGAAGGTTTGAGAGATGAATCTTAAAGAATAAGAGACAGATGCTATGTCTGAAATGTAGGTGTAGCTGAGTTAATTAGGGGGGAATGTTCAAATTAAAGAGATGAGAAAAGGCAAGATACATAAGAGAACTTCTGTTGTTTATTAAATTGTGTCTCCCATAAAAATATGTTGTGAATCCTTTTGTCTACTCCTGTGGTTTTAATAGTTTTTGTTTTGTTTTTTGTTGTTGTTGTTGTTGTTAGGATAACGGGGCAGTGTTAGTGTAGAGTGTGTTTTAAGTAAATCTTTTTTGAGAACTGAAAGGACATATTAAGCAAGTCAGCACAGATGGAAGGAAACAGGAGATGCCATGCCACATGAGATTTGCAAGGAAGATATGCAAGTTGAAAAGAGATATGTACCTTTCCCCAAAAGCCAACCTAGTTGGTCCCTGTTAGCTTCCTAAACCGTGAGAAAATATATTTATCTTCATTAAGGTCACCCACTTATCATATGTCTTTTAGATACCGAAGTCCTACTGTGATACTGAGGGTTAATGCACTGGACTGCATGGTCAGTGGTTAGTGGCTCAAACTCACCAGTTGCTCCTCAGAAACTCTATATAAGGTTATTATGGGACAGAACCTACTCAAAGGCATTTAATAACAACAATTATAGATAGATAACTAAGAAAACCTCTAAACATTTAGAGTCACTGGAGCATAGTCTTCCAGGCAGGAAGACAGTCTTTTGTCATGTAAAAAATGAGAGAGAAGTAGAGCATGGTCAAAATCTGGATTTTATTTTTTGAGATGATACCATGAAGGATTTTTTAATTGGGTGACTATATAGTTCATATTATGTTGGAGAATGAGCTCTCCAAAGATAAATAATTAAATAGAGATTTTGAAATGGGGAGACAATTTAGGAGACAAGAGATTGTAAGAGTTTGAACCAGAGCAGTGAAGATAGAGATAAAGAAGAATATATGGATTCAAGAACTAGTTTATCATTTTATTTGATAAACTAGATGTAGAGGATGAAAGGGAGAACCAATAGAAGATATGCACGTGTCAGTCTTGGGTGTGTGAGTAGACTGTAGCACCAGCAACTAATATAAAAGCACAGGAGTAAACTTGACTTCTAGGGAAAAGTTTGGGATGTACTGAGTTTAAGATTTCCATGGGCATATTCAATAGGAAATATCTGCCAGACATGTGAGTATACAAATATAAATCTTAGAAATATTCTAAACTTGACATATAGATTTAGGAAGCAAGTCACTGATCCCTGGGCCATACCAACAGACAGATAAAGCAGAGGCTATGTTGGAATTTGTTGTTATTGTTAAATGCCTTCAAGTCAGTTCGACCCATAGCAACCCTTCCTAGGGTTTTCACGGATCTGCTGGTGAGTTTGAACTGCTAACTTTGTAATTCAAACCAATCTTGAAGCCAAGTGTGTATCCTACAGCACCACTCCAGGACTCCATGATGGAATGAGGAACACATACAATTCCAAGAAGGACAGAACACTGATCCCAAGTAGAGCAGAGTTCTATAAAAATATTTCTTTATTAAGAAGTAAATCAGTTGGTTAATGATCCAACTTTCAACCCTCCATGAACTTGGAGCTAGCATAATTTCTTTCCCCATGGGTTTAGACAGAGTGAGCATGAATGTTTAGGAGCCAAATGCTCTCTGGCCACATTAAACCTTCCATCACTCATTTCATTGTGCAGGTAATGCCTGGCTTAATGTGTACTCGAGTTACAATAAATTGCACATGACCATTTTTGGTGTTTTGGCATTTTTGTGTGTACATCTCATCACTAGTACATTCAATGTTGTAGTGCAATATACAGTACTGATCTTAGTTTCAAATGTTCACTTACAGATGTTTAGTTTTATAGTCTGCTGTTCAAAACTCTGTCATACAGATTTAGTTTTCTGAGCTACATTAGGGGCTTCAGTTATTTGAAAACATGAACCCAAATGTTGATTCCTTGCTAAACTAGATAGACAGATTCGGGAAGCAGTACAACTGTCTGAAGGGAAAAGAAAAGGAGCACACGCACACTCACACCAACTTTTGGAGTAAAAACACCAACCCCATTCCCAGGGATAATTCAAATAAGCCAGAACCTTCCACAAATGAAGTTACTACTGTAACTGACAAAATGGCATCGTAAAACCCTTCTTCATTGTCAGAGTACATTTTTATGATTTGTGTATTTTTTGTATGTATGTGTGAAAAATATTTCTGTACATTTACATATACAATTTCCACCCATTATTCAAAAATAGAACATTACTAGGAAACCTTCCATAAAATGAAATGTTGTGAAGAAGTAATTACTGTTAGTTTATATCAGAAAAAACACTGAACATTCCCAGCCTCAAAAAGTAATCTATCAAACCATACCAAAGAACAACTACCACCACCACCACCACCACAACAACAACAACAACAAAAACCCACCTAAAATAAGACTAACATATAGTGTTTACAATTCAGAGCTATGGTGGTTTCATGCTAAGATATCGAGTGCAGTCCCCGGGAACAAGCTTGGTGATGCCACTCTTGCTGTTCATCGTATGCAGATTTTGGGAGGGGTGTGATCGTGAAATGGGTACAAATGTAGGTCTTTTGTAAAATCAAAATTGCATAAAGCAAACTTCTGGAGAGCAGTCGATACCTGTTTCCAACACTTGACTACAAATATCAAAATTTTAAAGACACTGATAAAAATACAATAATATGAAAAACTTTTGTATTCAATGAGATATTCAACTTACATCAGAACCAACTTACAATGCAGTCTTCAGAATGGAGCTCTTTCAAAAGTTAGAACAACCTGTGTTTCTGAATGTTTCTGAACACAAAAGTTGCTTTGCTTTTGTCATTAGGAACAAGCTTCGTCTGTTGTTGTTGTCATATGCCAAGTCAATTCAGACCTCTAGTAGCTTTGTAGGATAGGATAGAACTGCCCCACAGGTTTGTCGAGGCTGTAATATTTACAGAAGTGCAGCCAGAGTGCTCCTTGGAGGCCAGGATGGCTAAACTTCGTCTCTCATACTTCGGACATATTGTCCGGAGGAAACAGTTGCTGGAGAAGGATGTCATGCTGGGTAAGGTGGAGGGTCAGAGAAAAAGAGGAAGACCCCTAATGAGATGGATTGGCTAGGTGGCATCATTGTGGCAGCAGTAGTGAGGTTGGCCCAGGATCAGACATTGTTTCGTTCTGCTGTACATGCGTTTGCTATGAGTCGGTTCCTACTCAACACCTGACAACAATATTTACAAGAGTAGTTCTTTTCTCCTACTGAACTGATAGGTATGTTTGAACTGCTGACCTTTCATTTAGCAGACAAGCATATTGTCCTATCAGGGCTCTGACTGTTGTTGTGAAGTGCCATAGAGTTGTTTCTGAACCACAGCAACCCTGTATTGGGTTTTCAAGGAGCAGCTGGTGAGCTTGAACTGCCAACCTTGCAGTTCCAATTGACTTTGCAGTCCAGTGCATTAACCCACAGCACCACACTAGGACTCCCTAGGGCTTTTACTAAGTGGCATAAAATGCCCTTGCTGAATAGATGTGAATGATTCCACTCAATGCAAAGTTCTTCACAGTCAAGACCGATTTTAATGAAGATTTAAATTTGAAGTGGGAGAGTATCCTAACAATGAGGCATTGGGGACCCCCATGTGAAAGAGTAGGCAAGCATTGCCAAAACTGCTTCCAGCAGACACTGGTCATGATTCTACAGAGAGGAAAGTAAACTCTTGCTTTCTGGAACTTAGAAATAAACACATTGTTTTGTAATAGTAAAATCCAGACTGGCATAACACTTTCTGCATATATTAACCTATCTGATGAAACTATTTTTTTTTTAATTTGCAAGGGATAAAAATTAAATGTGTACTTCATAAGAGCTGTAGTTATAAAATATATAGGTTTGGGAGGGTTTCTTTTCTCATTTCTTTGAAAATGACACATCTTGTAAGTGAGAATATATGGTGTAGATGGTAATTGCCTTTTTGCTGGAGCTACATTTTCATACTCCTCCTTTTCTCCTCCAATATTAATTATCAAGACTAAAAATAGTCCATTGTGGGCTTTGCAGGCCTCAGGGAGGCTTCTGCAGAAATCTGACATCTGTGCAGAAGGCCCACTGAGATGCCTGTTTCTGTGAAGCTGTCTCCTGTTTGTGCATTCCATAAACACTCACATTGTGGATGCTGAAGTGCTCTGTCTCTCACAATGGCTGTGAGTGGCAGCTTGTGAGAACAGTGTCTTTCTGAGCAGACCTGACTCACAATGCCTGGAGGGAATAGAGGAAGCATGCAATATTTATGATTCAGAGCATTAATGGTGATAGACAAAATACTGACGTAATAGCATCCTACAATGTAACTAATGTTTGCAACCAAAATTCCAAGGCCCCTTATAATGTCTCTTTTTGTACATACCTATAAAAAAGGCATTTTCTCATTTGGGGACAAAAAAAATCAAAGGATATAAGAAAACTCAGACAATAGAAAAATTTGGAAGCTATTTGGATCCTGTGTCAATTAAGGTAGAGTTTGACGGTTATTAAGAAAGTCTTCATGGACCACAATATATCTACAAGAATTAGAGATTACTGGCTTTGTAATACATCATTTTAAATAGTATAAACATAACTGCTAGTCATGTTAGTTGCCATTTGAGATGTAATTTCATCAGGTATTTTCCAATTTTCCTTTTGGAATACATGGTGGTTTTGATGGTAAAATGAGTCCTGGTGTGGAATCCTGGTGCTATGCTGTGGGTTAATGTGCTGCATTGCAGAATTGGTTTAAACTACAAGGTCTATGGTTCAAACTCACTAGCCACTCCTCAGAAACCCTACACAGGGTCACTATGGGTTGGAACTGACTCGATGGCACTTAACAACAACAATAACAACAGGGTAAAGTGAAGAAGGCAGAGTAACATTTTAGCATGGATATAATGGCCATATTTCTTACCCAAGATACATGTTTTGACAAATTAATGTATTCCTAAGGAAAATAATTGTCAGGAGGGACCATTCACTGGAGAAGGCTGTTATGTTTGTTAAGGTGAAGGGTCACAGAAAAAGAGGAAGACCCCCAGTGAGATGGATTGGCAAAGTGGCAAGCATCAATGGGCTCAAGTATGGGAATAATTGTGAGGTTGATCCAGCACTGGGAAGTGTTTCGTTCTGTTGTGCATGGGGTCACTATGAGTCAGTACCAACTCAATGGCACCTAACAACAACAACATGGAAAATAAGAGTAATTGTTTTAAATTTAGGTTGTTCTTTAAAATCTGAGCTATCTGGTCATGAAATTATGGACATCCTTATTAAGAAGTCTTAGATCCAGTCTCCATAGTGTACTGAGGGTACAAAATAAAAGCAACACAGGTAGTTCCGAAAGGCAGGAGTAGGGTTCCGGAAGAGGAGGTCCAGAGAAAAGGAGGATGGTCAAAGCAGAAGAAATTATTTTTGTGCTCATGTGGGGGCAGAGTTTCTAGATATTAACTCAGATGGTCATTTGATCAACTTACCATTCTTTTATTTAATTCTTTCAGTAAGAATGAAATACTTATACAACACAAACTGGCAACTGAAATACAAATTGAGTTTATGTTGGACGTTTGATTCAACAACTAGTTACTGAGTACCTGCTAAGTTAAAAAATGATATGTTACTATTAATTATAGAGTTTGATAAGTGCCTAAGGTTTGAGGAATTTTGCTTTTATTCACAGTAGTATTTTTATCTACTTTTATAATTTTCTATTTATCAGTCTATGATTTATCAGTTTAGAATTTAAAGCATTTAGCTCCAAATTATTTTCTTCCTGCCATACATCATATGTCAGTGTTATGTACTCTTTGTCTATAGGCATGTTCATAAAAGTTGAACATTCACTTACTTTTAGTCTAAGAAACTCTTAAATTGGTACATAACTTTGTGAAAATTTTAAAAATAATTCTTATAGTGTCCATCTCATATTAAATAAACTGTAATGTTTCATCATTTTTAATAATAAGATGTCAATTCTCACTGGGGTGGCTGTAAATACTATCACTGGCCTTTTGTCCTCTACATTTATATATATGTGAAAATCATTTCCTGAAATGTCATCTCAGTTCTCACCTACAAAACTTCCAGCTTGTCATTCCCTCAACTTCGAGTCTGGCCCAAAGCATTCATTGTAAGGCAATCAACCGCTACTGAGTTCCTGCTCTAATCTCTTAGAATAGATAATTTATTAGGTTGTCCTGAATCTTTGAGTTTTCAGCTCATGCCATGGGAGTACTAAAGATCAGTCAAGGTACCTGAGAAGCCACTGAATGAGTTCTTGGGAAGTACAGGGGGATACCCCAAAGCCAGACTGGATGTGCTTCAGATCCTATACACAACCCATCCTATTAACTTGAATTTCACTAGAGCAATTCTCCTTTTATTATTATGCTTTGCATTTTAAAGATGTCTATAAAACTTCATTTGAAAATGAAAATGATCCTTCAGTTATGTAAATTTGAAAGCTACTGATTGAGATTATCCTTAAACTTTCTAAGCAAACCAAAATGTTCACTTAATTGAGAATGTTTGGATAGACCATGACTGTTTTACTATGGATATTATGCAGCAGTAAAGAAAGATAAAATAGATTTATATGCATGCTATATAGGAAACTCTGATGAGGTGCTGTAGGATAAGCACTGGACTGCTAACTACAAGATTGGTAGTTCAAACCCACCAGTCACTCCTTGGAAACCCTATACAGGGTCCCTGTGAGTCAGAATGGACTAGAAAGCACGTAGCAACAACGTATAGGGAGCTCTAGTTTGTGATAAGTACTGTGGTAGAACAGTGGTTAAGCAATCAGCTATTAACCAAAAATTTGGTGATTTGAACCCACCAGTCTATTCATAGGAGAAAATTGTCAGTCTGTTTCCATAAGACTAATTCCCTTGAAAAACCTATGGGGCAATTCTATTGTGTCCTGTAGGCTCAATATGAGTCAGAATTGCCTTGACAACAATGGTTTGATTTGTCAGTGTTAGAAGCCCTTGGTGAAACAGTGGTCAAGTATAAAGTTGCTAAACCAAAGGTGGTTGTTGTTGTTGTTTGGTACTGTCGAGTCTGACTCACAGTGGCCCTTAAGCACAACTGAACAAAACACTGTCTGATCCTGCCAGTTCATTGCTGCTACCACTGTGCCAATCCATCTCTTCTTCAGGGACTGGTTCCTCCTGACAATATTTCTGAAGTATGAGAGATGAGGTCTCACCATCCTGACTTCCAAGAAGCATTTTGATTGTACTTCTTTCAACACGGTCTTGGTACTTTAAATATTCTTCTCCAACTCCATAGCTCAAATGCACCTAGTATTCTATGATTTTCCTTATTCACTATTCAACTTTCACATGCATATGAAGCTATTAAAAATACCATGGCTTGGGTCACACTGTAGTCCTCAAACTGACATCTTTGCTCTTTAACACTTTAAAGAGGTTTTGTGCAGCAGATTTGCCTATTGCAATACATAGGCAGTTCTAACTCACCAGCTACTCCTTAGGATAAAGATGAGGCAGTTTATGTCCATAAAGATCACAACCATGGAAACCCTATGGAGCAGTTCTACTCTGTTCTGTAAGGTTTCTAAGAGTCAGGTTTTAGTCAATGTGTAAAGTTGAAAAATGCCAAATTGCAAAACTATAAAATATACCATTTGTATAGAAATGCATACAATTCAAACTCCTCGATGTCCTACCGTTGTGTAGGCAGAAGTGGTTTCTTATGAGTTGGCGTTTTGGGCAATAGAAAAGTAGGGCCCATCAAGGCTTATCAGGGAAAATGAAATGTGAGCCTGTCAGTTTAGGTTTTAGTTCTGTGTCAGAAACCTTTGCTTTGCACTTGATTCAGGTTTTTTAAATCTGCTGACTAAAGCTGATCACAGAACTAGTAACACCCCCTTCCTTAGCCTAGATAAAAAATATCAAGACTGAACTAAAGGTGAGAGAACAACCTTTAGGAAACCAAGTTATATTGAAGAAAATATTCTATAAGTTTGGCTTTAGTGTTCAGGGAAAGAAAAACAAAACTACTATAAAATGCACACAAAATATTGACTGAACTATGGGAGAACGAATATCAAGTGACTCAAATTTCAATTTGTAAAGGACAATCAATCAGGGAGTTATTTGTATTAAATTCAGTGGCAGATCATTCTCATTGCTCTACTTTTCATGGCCTCTCTAAGAAACAAATTATAGTGTAAATGTCTTTTTGGCACACCAAGCCTTATGTAGCAACTTATTCCTGATTAATATTACAATGTGTTGATGAAATTTTCTAACCACTGGTTAGAGTTGAATTGAGAGCATCTTTTTTTCCTTAAATAAAATGTGTTGATACTTGTTTTCATGGTCACATATTCAATTGTATGTTCATAGACACAGTTTGCAGGGAAATTGTTTTAATCATCAAAAATATTGAGCTTCTATATGTATCAGTTTTCTCTTTTAATTCAATTTCAACAAATTTATTGTGAGCCTACGCTGTCCCCTGTACCATGTAGTCATTCAAAATACAAAGTGCAATTTTTAAAAGAAGTTGTTTCCAACATCAAGAAATTGATAGTCTAGAAGGTGAAATATACAAGTAAACAAAAAATTTCAGTAAGACATGGCAGATATTATAAAAGAGGCTGGCATGCAGCTATATGGGAGTTGGGGGAGAAGAATAATAGACTGTGAAGTCCATACAGACAACAACAGGGTCGTGTCCCTTTTCCATCCCTAGCATCATGCCTGATATCTGTTATATGTGTAATAGTTATTTGATAAATGAGCAAATGAATGAATCTATGTATGAAGGGAGAACTATTAGATTAAACTTCATGTAGGATATGACCTGTAAGCATGATCTTGAAAGAATTAGAGAAATGGGTAAATTGGCAAAGAAGGAAGAGAGTCTTTCAGTTATAGACTTGAATACATTAAAAAACGCTCATGACAAATTTGTGGAATAAGAGTAGTTATGATGGTGATGGTGGTGGTATGCTACGGAGTCAACTCCAACCCATAGTGACCCTGGATATGGTTTCCAAGGCTGGAAATCTTTACTGGAACAGAAAATCCTGTGTTTCTACCATTGAATGGCTGGTGGTTTCTAACTGCTGAACTTGAGGTTAGCAGCCCGACTCATAACACAACACTAAAATACATATACTTAACAGGCCCAAATTAGCACATGCACATGCTAATTATATTTATACATATATTTATGTATGCAGTTTACATATACATATAAAACATATGCATGTTATATTTATTTTATCCTAGTATGTTTCAATCTATATATACAAATTCAAATTCAAAAATTTTTCAGCCATCCCTTCTATGTGATTGGTTGTTAGGCCTTGCTTCACACATTCTCTGCTAATAAGATTTTCCATCTCTATGGTTACTATGTTCTGTCTAAACCCCATGCTTTTCAGATCTCATTGTTTATTATTATTTCAATAATTCTCTTAGTATTTACTGTAAAACCTTTTAGGAGCTCGAAGTCCTTTCCTGATCTTTCTCTGAGGTTTGATAAAGTTTGAGGCTACTCTAAAGCTGTTAGAAGAAAGAATCCAGAATTATAGCCTCATAAGGCAGGAAGGTCCCTGGAATTTGCCACAAAGCAAACAAGTGTATATGCCAACCATTTGTTAAAAACCTTTAGAAACAGGTTAAATACAATTTGTTTTTTTCCCTAAATGTTTTGATATTATCTTCATTTATTTTAACTTTATTCATATTCAGCAATAGAAAATTGATTTCCTTTATGTCATATCCTTGCATATTACATATTATAAGAAGGAATAGTATTAATACAACCAAATCAAGCTATTTTAAAACTCAGGTGTCTAGGAAAATTTACTACAAGAATAGGAAGAATAGTAGTTTAGGCTTCAAAGTCTAAATGACATATAGTTTTTGTTTTTGCTTCTTTTTCTTTCTTTGATTTTATATGTTCTCAAAATTTTTTATAAATATTTCTCATAGTCTATATAACTAACCAAGATGCTCTGGTAGCGTAGTGGTTATGAATTGGGCTGCAAACCTCAGGGTCAGCAGTTTGAAACTTCCAGTGGTTCTGCAGGAAAAAGATGAGGCTTTCTGCTTCCATAAACATTTACAGCCTCGGAAACCCTGTACAGGGTCGCTATGAGTCGGAACCGACTCCACAGCACATAACCAACCAACCAATATAATTAACCAAAATAATAGTGCATTGGTAAATGTGAATACTAACTATAGTTCCATACAAGAAGAAGCAGAAATAGAGTGGAATACATCTAATACAACTATTGGAAGTTCAAGACATCTAAGATAGAATCCTGTAGACATCTGTGGGGACAAAATTACCATCTATAGTTCTACTATGGAGCCCTGATGGAACTGTAGGATAAGCACTGGACTGCTAACCACAAGGTTGGCAATTCAAACCCACTAGTGACTCCCCTATGAGCCCAGTAGTAGAGTGGATTACGTGTTGGGCTCCTAAACACAAGGTCAGCATTTCGAATCTGCCAGTGCTGCAGGAGAAAGATGAGGTTTTCTAATCCTGTAAAAATTTACAGCCTCAGAAACCCTATAGAGGGTCACTGTGAGTCAGAACCAACTCAATGAGCCATAACCAGCACTATTCCCAGTGTTTCCATCGGAGAAAGATGAGGCTTTCTTTCTCCATAAAGATTTTTGACCTTGGAAACCTTCTTCAGGATCACTATGAGTTAGACTTGATTTGATGGCAGTGAGTTTAGGTTTTTTGAGTTTATAGTCCTATTGTCTGGGAGGAGGGATTAGGATCCTCTTAGCCATCTTGTTCATTTATAATATAGCTATTTCAGTGTGAAACTAGTTTCTATGCATTTGTTTTATTGTACCTTTGAAGTCAAAGCATTACTTTGGCAAAACAGGTGTGGTGCTGAGGCTGAAGAGTTAATGAGATAATTCTCCCGAAATCAGGAGCTCAGTTCAATGTTCATATCATGTACACTAATTACCAAAATTGGGAATCTTCCTTCCCAACTCTCAGATAGGTTATTCTGCCCCAGTAGATTATACTTTCACCCTTGAAGACTGTAGGAGGCAGTGAGTGAAAAGTTACTCTGCTTCTTTGTCATTCTTTCCTTTCTGTGTTGTTTTTATCACTGGCCTCAACAGAAAAGCTAAGAGATACTTTGCCATACAGAATCACTCTCAGTCAAGAACAAAGCTGTAAGGCAGAACTAAACTGGCAGTTTCATTTTAAAAGAAACAGAAGGAAGGAGGGAGATATAAAGAAACATAGAGGCATGCATTTATTCAAAAGCATCTGGTCTAAAATTGGGAATTTTGCAATTGATACTTTGTCCAAACAAAATAATTACAGCCAAACATTGTTGATGTATTGTCGAGTCAGATCCAACTTAGAGTGACCCTATAAAGAGTTTCTGAGGAATGACTGGTGGGTTTGAACTACTGACCTTGGCAGTTAACAGTCCAATACTTATCCTACAACTTCTCCATAGGGTTTCTGAGATTATACCCCTTTATGAGAGCATACAACCATATCTTTCTCGCAGAGCAACTGGTAGCTTTGAATGAGCAACTTGTAATGCACTGCACCACTAGGGCTCCTGGTACCAGATATAATAGAAGCCAAATTGAATTCAGTCATATGCTCCTAGCTGATCTGACTTTTGTCACTCTCTGTAATAAGCAACATAAACACAGCACAGGCATAGCCCAAGAAAGCAAACCATATCAAAATCTCCTTTGTTTTGTTCTATTGATCCTCAATGACTCAGCAGCCTAAGTAGCAGTGTTGATATCTTTTAAGGCAGGGGTGGGAATGTCTGGCCTGCGAGCTGTATTAGGCCCGTGAAACGACTTGGTCTGGCCCTGCCAAAGCAACTGCAGTTCCAGCCATCACATTAAGGGTGAGTGAATTAAATGTTTGACCAAATATAGCAGACTAATTTTTAAGTTGATAATTTTGTATGGCCCACAAATGATGTTATAATCCTGGCCAAAAATGTTCACCACCTTGTTCTAAGGCCTTTAAATGTCCTAAAAGGAAATTTCAATTTTATATTGGATGTGCAGATCCTACTATTATGGGGTTCAGAGAGTTTCATGGAATCCATGCAATAAAATGTGGTCCATCTTCTCCAACTGCCTTTACTTTTCCAAACCTCTAGTTGCTTGTTGATAGGCAGCTCACAGAGCTGAAATGGGTTTTAGAATCTTCAGAGTTTTCATTAGGAGGAACTTGCTGAATGAATAATTTCTTTTAGAAGGATCAGCACAAATCTGTGGGTCAAGCCTGTCCTGACCCACGTGAGTGCGGGGGAGCTGACGAACCCAAATTGGCAGGTCAGATGACAGGCCTCTACTCAGAATTGTTACAGAAACCTGTGATTAGATCAGACAATAAGCCACTGGCTCAAGTCTCAAGAACTAGAGGTTAAAGAAGAAGAGCCAGTATTTAGAGCAAATAGTGCAAGCTTTGCCAAAGCATTCCTGTATATTGGATGCATAGCACACCACCAAGGAAAAAAAGGGTGGTAATTTATCTAATGAGGTGGCAACTCCAAATCTATAACATCCTAATCCTGCCTCATTAACATAACAAACAACTCACTACAGAATAGGACTATAACCATAATCACAGAGACTAGGATTTGCAATACATCACAAAATGGAGGACTGTATCTAGAAGTGTGGTGCTGTAGGATAAACTCTGGACAGCTAACCGCAAGGTCACAGTTCAAACCTACGAGCCCCTCCTCAGAAGCCCTATACTGGGTTTCTATGAATACAAACCAACTCAATGGCACTTAATAGTAACAACATTTCTAAAAGAGCTGTATTAAATCATTCACTACACCAAAGGACACCCATCATTTTGCTCTTTTTTTTTTTTTTT
>NW_006408676.1:3006938-3017102 GCF_000296735.1 Chrysochloris asiatica | reverse complement strand
TACTCATACTTCACATCATACTTCACAATGTTGTCCATAGCTTGTCATGACCCACACAATTGAAGGCCTTTGTGTCCTCAATAAAGCACAGGTAAACATCTTTCTGGTATTCTCTGCTTTCAGCCAAGACCCATCTGCTGTCAGCAATGATATCCCTCATTCCATGTCCTCTTCTGAATCCAGCTTGAACCTCTGGAAGATCTCTGTCACTGTATGCTTGCAGCCATTTCTGTATTACCTTCAGTAAATATTTACTCACATGGGATACCAAAGATATTGTCTGATGATTTCCTCATTCCATTGGATCGCCTCTCTTTGGAATGGGCACAAATATGGATCTCTTCCAATCTGTTGGTCAGATAGTTGTTTTCCAAATTTCCATAGATGAGTTTCATCGCAAAACAGGAGTAAAATAAAGATGTCTGGGGTGTTTTGAAAAAAAAAGTAGCACGTGGCCTCTGCCATGTTTGAAAAAATAGCCCTTACTTTACCTAATGAGTTGATATTGCTTCTTGTATAGCTTTCTATTTGGAAATAACTTTGTTTATGTAATATACATTGTCTATATTTCTACTGTCTCATTTTTATTTATTTATTTATTCATTTATTTATTTTTACTATTTACTTGCCTGAAAACAGAATCTGAGATTCTTTTTTTTCCCCAAGTCTTTTCTTTCTGTTGCTGTTCCTCACCTGAGTATAGCACATTTGATTGCTTTGCCACAAAATTGAGCACAGCTTTATCCCACATTATATTGATCACTTCTTTGCCCATTTATGTTTCTTCTTTCTATTTACACATAAAATACATAAATACCTCAAGTGAAAATATTTATGTACTAACATTGCTCTAAAATGCCAAGACACTCTTCTTTCATTCTTTTGGCCATCAAGAAAACAATACTAACCAATCATGATAAATGTTATGTTTTTAAAGTAAGTAATCTTCAGAACTACTCAGAGAGATATGATCATGGTTATTCCCATTTTAAAGATGGGATATTGAGACAAAGAAAGATGCTTTGCTGTATTCAAGTCTGTATGGAAATTCCTTAGCACAATGGATTAAAATTCTGAGCTGCAAATTCCCCTAATCCTGTGATTAGATCATCACACTATGATACTATGTTTCAAGCCTCTCAGAGCTTGGAGTGTAGGATGCTTAATATTGCTAAAGAAATTTTATAGAAAGGTCAATTTATAAAAGGGACAAAGTGCAGCTCCTTTTTTAGTCTACAAGCAATAGAGCAGATTTCTCAGTGTTTAATTTAAGAACCATTTGGTATATGAAATGCATTTCTTGAAAGAGAGAGAGGGAAAATGATTTCGTGTCTAGACTGCAATGCTATGGGATTAAGATCACCTGCCTAATTCATGGACCTGCATTTCTCCAAAGCTCTTCTCCTCCTGCTGCTCTTCCCAATTTCCCAAATGCATCCCTTTGAGTTGCTGTGGAAATGATTATGGCACTACAGATAGAAGATTATGTAACCTCAGATCAGGGATAACTAGCAGAAGGGGATGGATTCCTAATAAGCAACAATCTTGCTTTGTGCAAATCTGAATAGAGGAGAAGAGGAAAGGGAGGAGAAATATAGGCAATCTATGATCTAAAGAGAAATTGCTTTTAAACAGGTAGTTTTTCAAAGGTTTCTGAGATATTGGTTCTTCCTGAGAAGTATGGAAAGTATAGAAATAATTACCTTAGCCCATAAACCTTTTAAAAGTCTTTTTTAAAAAAACAAAAACAAAAAAATTGTGTTCAACAAATAGAGATATTACCAACGAAACCAGACTCTCCCAGGAGATCCCAGAGCAACTGACACCAGCAAACAGAGAGGATAAGGGGACCCCAAGATCCTGGACACTGATGCACAGCAGGACGCTGATCATCCCCTTACTGCTCTGTTGTTCATTCTGGTATTGAATGCCCATAAAATACAGCAGGGTCATCCTGCTGTTTGTTTAAACCATGCAGAATCATAGTTAAGAGCAGGAGTTTAGAATTCAAGACAAACTGAGTACCACCACCACCCAGAGCTACATAACCTTTCTAAACTGTTTTCCTACATCTGAAAATATGATTAATAACTACTTCATGAGGTTTTTATGAGGTTGAAAAGAGACAATGCATACAGAGCACTGATCACACTGCCTAAGTAGGTGCTGAAAAATGATGATGGAGCTGACTCTTACCATGGTTATTACCAAAACAAAAACAGGAGGAGATTAGACAATCTACTTCGGACGCTAATTCTTCTGCATTGCATTCCACACCACACTGTGCTATGCAAACCTTGTTTCAGGAGAGTCACTTTTATTTTTGCTTTAGAATCATTCATTCATTTCTTAACTTGTTTATACCCAACTCCATCTCAAGAAATATTTTCTATAGTTTATGGTAGTGGTGGAGTCCTGGTGCAGCACTGTGGGTTAATGCGCTGGACTGTAACCAGTTTGAACCTCAAGTTTGGCAGTTCAAGCTCACCAGTCGCTCCTCAGAAACCTTATATAGGGTCACTATGGGTCAGAACCAACTCAACAGCACTTCACAACAACAACAATAATGGTAGTGGTTGTTGTGAGCCATCAAGTCTGTTCCAACTCATAGTTACTATAATTCTTCACCCGAGCAGAAAGTCTCATCTTTCTCCCACAAAGCGGCTGAAGGATTCCAACTGCTTCAAATTAGCAATCCAACACATAATCCACTACACCACCAGGTGTAATTTATAAAAATATGTAAATTAGGTATAGATAACTTTTTATTTTGTGGTTCAGCAAAGAGCTTTATTGAATGGGTCCTCATGGAGGATATGGGCAGGGCCTGCCTCAAGTCCTTTCCCCCACTTCCCACCCAACACAGTTTTATCAGTTTCATTGAGGTACAGTGGCCATTTCTCCTGGGGTACATGGTTGAGCAGCTTCTCAATGAGTTCAAGCTGGGCCAGTGGCAGCAGTAATGCCTGAGGCTCAGTGGGTCCAGAGCACTTTCCTCAGCTCCAGGTAAGTCCCCACCATTAGTTGCAGCCAATCTTGTAGCAGGTAAAGCAGCAGTGCACAGATATGATTATGACAGTGACGTGGAGAATCCTGTACCGCAGGCAGTCTGACTGAAGGTCATGCTCATCGATTCTGCCTAAATTAGAGATTTAAAAAGATAAATCTGGGTCAAGAAGAAAATGAAGTGTGAATAGTAATAGTATGCATCACATATACACTAAAAATATAAAGCTGAGCCTGACTAATAAGATGAGACAAAGTTCAAATGTAAGCTTTATGGAGGCCAGAGCAAAGAGGATATGCTGAATGGTTGCTAGATTTCTACCGAATGTTTCTAAATAGAAGTGCATCAATCGTCTAGGACAGTGGTAGGAAAACTAAGGCCTATATATCAATCCAGTCCACAGCCTGCTTCTGCAAGTCTGTCTACTGCCATCAAACCAATTCCGACTCATAGAGACTTTATGGGACAAAGTAGAACTGCGCCTTACTATTCCTGAGACTTAAATCATTACTGGTGCAGACAGTCTCATCTTTCTCCCATGCAGTTACCAGTGGGTTTGAACCACTGACATTGCAATCAACAGTCCAGTGCTCAACCCACTGTACCACCAGGACTTCTTTTTGCATGGCCTAGAGACTAAACCAAGGACCTCAGGTAGCATAGTGGCTACGAATTGTGTTGCTAACCTCAAGGTCGACCATTTGAAATACCAGCAGGAGAAAGATGAGGTGTTCTGCTCCTGTAAAGATTTACAGCCTCGGAAACCCTGTGCAGGGTCACTGAGTCAGAACTGACTCCACGGCACTTAACAAAAACAAAGAGACTAAAAAGAGTTTTTGCGTTTTTAAAGAGATTTAAAAACTGAGTCCTGGTGTAGCGCTGTAGAATGAGCAAGTACTTGACTGTAAGTTCAACAGTTCAAACTCACCAGCTGCTCTTTGGAAACCCTATACAGACTTGGCAACACTTAACAACAACATTTAAAAACAAAAGGAAGCATATGTGACAGAGACTGTACATGGTTCTTAAATTCTAAAATATTTATTATCCATCCCTTTACAGAAAAAGCCTAGGAGAAACAGATTTCCTGGCAGATCTGCCTAAGAAAATTTTCTTCAAAATGTCATTATAAAGAGACCTCAGCTTGCTCCACTCTCCCCTTTTCCACTATGATTCTGTCACTCTGACTTATTTCCATGTTCTTTGAGTTTTTTTCCATTTTGATCACAGTGGAAGGTTCTCTTATTGTGCTCTTTACTATCAATGTTTTTCTTTCTCTATCCTAACAATTACCAGAATTTAAAAGTTTTCATTCACTCACACATTCTTTCATTCATTCATTCATTCATCCACCTGAGTGTTTGATTTTTCATGAGGCAAGGACCATGATTAAATAATTCAGGTCTAGTCCAGTATTTGCCACATAATAAATAGTAAATATTTGTTAAGTGCAAAAATAATATAATAGAGAGGTTCAACTTTTAAAATAGTGTGCATAATGCAAGCTGAGTTTGTAATGAAAATCATTTAGAGTGGAGATTAAAAGTGTACAAACAGTGGGTTCTATGCTTTCTTTCAAATCCAATATACCTAGAGGAGTGGATAGATGGTATGTCCTTAGCTCATCTTTCACTGTCAAACTTTTGATAGCCAAACTCTTGGATGCTACTGACAAGTGTTCACAGCCATTCTTTGTTGTGATTTTAAGGCATTGGAGTTCTGGTGTGGCACTGTGGGTTCATGAGCCAGACTGTAGAGCCGTTTGAACTGCAAGGTTGGCAGTTCAAGCTCACCAATGTCTCCTTGGAAACCCTATACAGGGTTGCTATGGGTCAGAACCGACTTGACGACACTTAACAACAACAACATGTATGTATTAGGCAAGATGAACAGAGATACACTGTCGTAATAGTGACTTAAAGTTTCTTTCTCATGCTGTATAGCCACTGAAGCAGTTTATTAAGGCAGAGTGTTTATTATGGAGTGCTTTGGAAGCCAGCTCCTAGAATGGTTGCAAGTAGTTCTCAGTCAATCCTGCACTAAAATGTAGAACCGAAAAAACCAGTGAGGCAAACTGTGGTCTCCCTGAAACCACTAGCTATTGGCCATGGGTTCCATTGGGGAAAACAACTTTAGACAATGGTCTCCTGCACCTAAAAAAACTCATTGCCAGCAAGGGACTCTCCTCCGAGTCACCCTCAGCATGTGTTTGTGGCAGCTAGGGGAAATGTATTAGAGCAAGAGAGTCTGTCTCTAATGCTGTACACATCAGCTTGTCCCTTCAAGAAATTTCACGCACCTAGGAACAGCTCCTCTAGGATTTGGGTTGGTCATTTCCTGAATTAGCACCCACTGTGCTTTTAACCCACTCGCCTCACTTGGTCTCCCGAACCCCTAAAATACCCGGTTTCTATGAATTTGGGGTGTTAACTTAAGAACCAGAAGAGGCATCACAGGGCACCTATTCCTTACATTTAAGTCAGTGCTTCTGCCACTGCCAACCCATTTCCTTAAAGGTCTTCCTCTTATTCGCTGACCCTCACTTTACCAAATATGATGTCCTTCTCCATGGTCTAGTCAGTCCCTCCTGATAATGTGTTTGAAGTATGAGAAATGAGATCTTGCACTCCTGACTTCTAAGGGGCATTCTGGCTGTACTTCCAACACAGGTTTGTTTTTCTTCTGGCAGTCTATGGTACTTTCAATATTATCCTCCAATACCATAACTCAAATTCATCAATTCTTCTATCATCTTCCTTATTCAGTGGCCAACTTTCACATGCAAATGAGGCTATTGAAAAATGCCATGGCTTGGGTCAGGCACACCTTAGTCCTCAAACTGACATTTTTGCTCTTGAACACTTTTTGTTTTTTAATGTTTTATTGTGAATTATGTGATAGTTTACATGGGAGAACATTAGGTTTACATTCATCCTATCGTATATCATTTCATTGCCATGGCTACAACCCCCTCCATGCATCATCAAACAACCAAAGGCTATCCCCTGCAAGCCTGCCCCCTGGTCATCAGCACACAGTCTCTCTCCTTCTCTGGGTCTAAAGTCCCCAGCCACTCCATCTCTCCATGTCATAGTCTCTGTCTCCATCTCTGGCATCACTGCTTCTCTGGATAGGGTCCCGTTGTCTGCTTTTCTCCCTTGATGGTCCCAGGGACCTCCACTCTTAGATTGCAAAGTTAATCACTCCCCTCCTTGCTAAAAAAATTGTTTACCTTTACATTTCCAAGTCTCACAATCAGTCGTGATAACAATTATTCACTATTGTATCACAAGAGACCTATCCTCATCTACTTTCATCAGCCCTGCTTAGACAGATTGGATACTTACTCAGTGGAGATTCTACCTTCCTCCACACCCTCTGGATCTAGGTTCCCTCTTGAAAGCTTGTAAACCAGTCACTTCTTGCCTTTGTAGGCCCCACCACCACCACCACCATCACTTTGGGTAGTCAATGTCCAAGTTGCCCATCCCTGTCTGTCTGTGTATGGAGGGGGTGGGAATGATCCTTGCTGTAAAGATTTGTTGGCTCTTGAACACTTTTTAAAGAGTTTTTTTGCAGCAAATTTGCCCAAGGAAATCTGTCATTTGAATTTTAACTGCTGCTTCTTGCATGTTGATTGTAGATCCAAGCAAAAGAAGTCTGGCAACTTCAATCTTTTCTCCATGTGTCATAATGTTATTTATTGGTCCAGTTGTGAGGATTTTTGTTTTCCTTACAGTGTGGTGTAATTCATATTGAAGGATGTAGTCTTTGACCTTCAACAGTATTTTAGGTTTTCTTTACTTCCAGCAAGCAAGGTTGTATCATATGCATATCACAGATTGTTCATGAGTCTCCCTCCAATCCTGATGCCATGTTCTCCTACATAAAATCCAGCTTCTCAGATTATTTGCTCAGCATACAGATTAAATAAGTATGGTGAAAGGATGAAATCCTGGCACACTCCTTTCCGTATCATTCAGTATCCTCTTGTTCTGTTTGAACAGCCATCTCTTGGTATATGGACAGGTTTCTCCATAACACAATTAAGTGTTCTGAGGTACTCATTCTTCTCAATGTTATCCGTAGCTTGCTATGATCCACACAGTCAAAACCCTTTGCATAGTCAATAGAGTGCAAGTAAACATCTTTCTGTATTCTCTGCTTTCAGCCAAGATCCATGTGATGTCAGCAATGATATTCCCAATTCCACATCTTCCTCTGAATCCATAGTGTAGGGATTAGAATTTCAGTATATATTTTGGAGAACACAATCCAATCTATAACAGTGTTTGAACTTCTGGGTATATGATTGCTGTATGTGTCCATTTAGCATTGATATTGGACATGGAACACTAAGCTTCCCCCTTGGATGATCTGAACTCAAAACAGTCTCACATGATTCTCACATAGTTCAGCAGAATCTCTACTGCTTCATGGAAACAAGACTCAATTGCCACTGCCAGTAGGGTGATTTTTTTTTTTTTCTTTTTGCTGATCTCTTGGCATGAGGAACATAAAGTAAACTGGTGGACCACTTAAAGTACATTGAGACTCCTTCTGTGTCTCCTGGTGGGAGCACTCTCTTTCTAGATACCAGAAACTCTATACCTATAGCCTAAAGTTGCAAGATTTGAAAGTACAAATTCTCCCATTGGATCATTAGTGGTGATGGTATCACAGTCACTCCTACTTCTCCCTGTGGTTTCTATAGCCATGTATGCTACCTCTCAAGAAACAAGCCCTATAAAGAACTATCCTTTAAGAGTATCAGCCCCATTCTAACAACATACACTTTTAGAGGATATTCAAATTACATTAGAAAGAACTAGAGGATTTTCATGGTCCTATATCTAGTGCTATACCTTCTTTGTTGTGAACTGGGGACTCTGATTCAAAGCAATGCTATAGAACACATAGGCTGATTATGAATCAAGCAAGTTCTCCAACAGGACAATGGCAGTTGATGCTCACTTAACAGTTGGTAAACAGTATCACTGGTAAAACCTGAGATAGAGACACAGTTTCAATAGTGATGGGTGTGTGGGCCACCTGAGTATAAAACTTTCATGTGTCCTCTAGTTCTGCTCATATCTTATCTCATGATGGGTAAGGTATAACTCTAACTGAATAACCATTTGATGTACAGATTGTCTGCACTAGGACTATTCAAGATAGCATGTTTTTCCAAAACCCAATTCTAGTGTGGCACTGTGCGTTAATGTACTGGATTGCAAGGTCAGTTTGAACCACAAGGTCAGTGGTTTAAACTCACCAGTCACTTCTCAGAAACCCTATACAGGGTCACTATGAGTCAGAACTGACTCAACAGCATTTAAGAAGACGAAGAAGTGTCTTGACAGCAGTTTTCCCATGGACTTGCTATAAGCTCTTCACTGTGCCTTTTCTCACCCTACGCCAAATCAAAGCCCCTGATTCCAACTCACAGTGACACTGTACCAAAACCAAATTCCACTGCCACTGAATTGATTTCAACTCAGAATAGCCATACAGCACAGAGTAGAATTGCTCCTGAGGGTTTTCAAGATTGTAAATATTTATGGGCACAAACAGCCTCATCGTTCTTCTGTGGAGTAGCTGGTGTGTTTGAACTGCCAAACTTTTGGTTAGGAGCTGAGCACTTTAACCACTGCATCACCAGGCCTTTTTTCCCCTCAACTTAACAACAACAAACAACAAAAAAGATCCCTGTAAAGGATCTGTCAAGTCTTACAGTATAAACATTAGGGATGCTTGCACTATAGCTTGGACTTGCTGCAAAGTATGTTCCAAATTCTGGGCCATAGTCAAAGCTGGCAGCCTGCCTGCTACCCAGTAAGTGAAATCAGATCAGTTTGACCAAGTGCAGAATATGCTAGCTTCAGAACACACATAGGGTTCCCATGCATTGTGCTTTTTTATTCGTATTAAGAGATGTGAGATGCAATAATGTAGTCTCTACTTCAAAGTAGATGTCCCAGAATGTCCCAGACTATGGCATCTATATTATTTTTACTAAGGTTATAGGACTCAAAATCTTTGCAGGATTTAGTTCCTTCTCTATGCAGAAAATGTAGCTTATGTGAGCCAATATACTTGTAATTACTTGCCCATCTGTTCTGATGTTATGTGCATGATGTCAATAATTTAATGAAAGAATACAATATTGTACATAATGTCCAGGAAGCACTGAAAAGTTATCATAGCATTGTGTTGTTGTTAAATGCCGCTGAGTTGGTTCCGACTCATAGTGACCCTGTGTAGGGTTTCCAAGGAGTGCCTGTTGAGTTTGAACCACTGACCTTGTGGTTCAAACTGGCTATGCAGTCCAGTGCTTTATCTTACAGCATCACACCTAGATGACCATAAATGTACACTGTTCATTCCATAAGATTACAGAATGTTTCTGATATTCCTTCATGATAGGAATGAAAACAAATGAGTTCACTAGATCAGTGGTCATATACAATATCCTACAACCTATTTTAATCTGCGTTTGCAAAGATAATACTTCTTGCCCAGTGGCTATTTGGAGTAATTCGTTGGTTAAATTTGTGGCAGTCCATCTAGTTTTTGTAGGGAAGACTGATAAAGAAAATGGGGATATGAGAGATACCACTCACCTGTTTTTTAAGGCTATGGAAGTGGTGATAATCTCTCTTTTTTAAAGAAAAATTTATTGTGAACTGAGTGATAGTTTACATGGGAGAACATCAGCTTACACCATCATTTCATTGCAATGATTATAAACTCCTCCGTGTATCGTCATTCAACAGTATTTGCTTCCATTACATCTGGGTTTTACTTTTTTGGGGATGGGGGAGGGGAGTTGCTGGGGGCGGGCAGAGGCATGTACATAAAAACACTCAGGAATATATAATAATTTAAACAAGCAAAGGGCACGTTCTGCAAGCCTGGCTTCTGGCTGCCAGCACCCAGCCCCTTTCTTTCCATGAGTCCAGAGTCCTCAGCTATTCCTTCTCTCCATGTCCTCATCTCTGCCTCAGTCTCAGGTGGTGTTGCTTCTCTGGATAGGGTCATGCATTCTGCTTGTACTCTTTTCCTTTCTCCTAGGGTCCTGTTTCTGGACTGTTAAGATTAACTACTCCTCTGTTTTTGTTACAAAACTTCTACTTTCAGTTGTGACAGCTGCAATT
>NW_006408676.1:2964078-2987175 GCF_000296735.1 Chrysochloris asiatica | reverse complement strand
CTGATTGCCTCCAGGTAGATGTTATCAGGAGATGGACTTCTCTTTTTGCCTTTTTAATAACCCAACTCAAAGTGACTGTAACAGATGTTGGCTGCCTATCTGGTATATGGCAGCTGGTATTGGTTCTTACATGGATGATGAGAGTTTATAGGGTGTGATTGTAGTTTGCCTATATTACTGCAATTGCTATCTCTTTTTTGGGTAATTAGGGAAAGAAAGAACTACCTAAAATAAAAGGGGGACCAAAAAACAAAATAGCAATAGTAAAAAGCCCAGATTGGGTACTATAGTCTATAATCATAGAAAATTAAGAAATTCTGTAGCCCAATATGAGTATGACATTAATGTTCTCTTTCTGCTTTTCACCTTCAAGGCCACCTGAGAAATTTCAAGATATCATTGTTAGTTGTTATAGTGTAACTCAGGATTGAATTTTTAGTCTGTGTCTCTCCCACTCCACAACCCCTGCTTAGGACTTTTTCCTAGTGACAAATAGATCAGGGCCAGCTTTAGCTGTTTTAAGCAGTGACCCTTCTTAATGGTTTTTGCTGAGCAGATCCATGTGCATGCATAATAGAACCCTCTGGGGACAGGGGTGATCCACTCATTCAGGCACCCCTTCCATTCACCAGAGTGGAGGTGTGCAAACAGTGAGAGACCAGTGAACAGAGAGATAAAAAACCTGTAGCAAAATATGAGTATGAGTTTAACACCCCTTTCTAGGCAGGCTCAGGCCATTCTGGAAGACAGTTTTAAGAAGTTCTTGTTGGCTCCTCCCACTCCCACAGTTCTGGGCCCAGAACTCTTTGCTGAGTAGGTCTTTGCATATGTGTAGTATAAACCTTTGGGTGTAGAGGAATGTCCACTGACTTAGTCGCTCCTCTAGTCACCAGAGTGGAGGTACACAGACAGTAAAAAACCAAAAAACAGAGAAACAATGTTCACACTTTTATCTCCAATGATCATCAGAGCTTTGCAATGGGAGCATTCCTCTGACCCTTTACCTGCTCCATCATACCCAAGATGGCTTCTCTGGGACCCAGTTGGCTGCCACAGATCAGAAAACAACATGTTTCTTGCTTCTGCTACAAATTCCACTTGCTGTAAGCCTTTGAACTTTCTAAATATACCTTTATATGTAGTTCAGAGTTTGGGGACTGTCCCCTGAACCTGCTTTTTTTGGTATTCGGTTATATTGCTGATGGATGTCTGCATGGTAAGTCTCCCTAATCCATCATTAAGCCTGCCTCTGGTGGTGATAATCTCTTAATAGTTTCTAAATGCAGTTATGTTGTTGTTGTTGTTTTTAACTTACTATCATTAAATATAACCATTCAGCTGTGTTTATCTTACTGTTGTGGCTTGTTTGCTGCTGTGCTGTTGGAAGGTATGCCATCAATATTTTAAATATCAGCAGGCTCACTCATGTTGAACAGGTTTCAGTTGATCTTCCAGACTAAGACAGATTTGGAAAAAAAAAAAAAAAAGTTGACTACATCTGAATGCTACCAAGAGCTTTGGTAGCATAGATATTACAAATTGGGCTGCAAACCACAAAGTCAGAAGTTCAAAACTACCAGCTGTTCCATGGGAGAAAGATGAGGCTTTCTGCTCCTGTAAAGATTTACAGCTTCGGAAACCCTGTACAGGGTCACTGTGAGTTGGAATCGACTTCACAGCATATAACCAACCAACCAACCAATTTCTGAATGCTTAGCCACTGAAAACCCTGTGAATATCAGTAAGATAGCACCAGAATATCATCAGATACAGTGCTAGAAGATGAGTCCCTCAGGTTAGAAGTCTCCCAAAATACAACTGGGGAAGAGTTGCCTCATCAAAGTACAATTGACTATGATAATGTGAATAGAGTAAAGCTTAAGACCTACATTTGTTGATGGGTCACAACTCACAACAAAGAGAAACAATGTAAATATCCATTAATAATCAGAATATGGGATGTACAAAGTATGAATCTAGGAAAATTGAGAGTTGTAAAAAATGAAATGGAATGCATAAATATCAATATCCTAGGCATTAGTGAGCTGAAATGGACTGGTATTGGCCATTCTGAATCTTACAATCATATGGTTTACTATCCCAGGGATGACAAACTGAAGAGGGATAGTGTCTCATTCATCATCAAAAAGAACATTTCAAGACATATCTTAAATTATAATGCTCTCTGTGATAGGATAATTCCATATGCCTACAAGGAAGAAGTTGACTTCTGGTGTGGTGCTGCCGGTTAATATGGTAAACTGCAAAGTTGGTTTGGGCCATAAAGGCCAGCAGTTCCAACTCACCAGCTGCTTCTTAGAAACCCTGTACAGGGTCTCTGTATAGGTTCGCTATGAGTCAGATCCCAACTCGATGGCACTTAGCAAAAACAACACAAGGAAGAGGAGTTAATACCACAATTATTCAAATTGATATACCAAGCACAACAGCCAGTGATGATGAAATTGAAGAATTCTACCATTTTTTTCAGATAGAAATTGATCAAAAATGAAATCAAGATGTATTGATAATTACTAGTGATTGGAATGCAAAGGTTGGAAAAAAAAGAGGAAGCATCAGTAGTTGTAAAATATGTCCTTGGTGATAATGATTGTATGATAGGATTTTGCAAGACAAATGAGTTATTCATTGCAAATACCCTTTTTAAACAACAGGAGAGACAACTATGCACATGGAACATACCAGATGGAATATACAGAAATCACATTGACAATATCTATGAGAAGAGATGGTGGAAAAGCTCCATGTCATCAGTCAAAACCAGGACAGAGGCAGAGTGTGAAACAGAACATCAATTTACTCATACACAGGTTCAGGCTGAGGGTGCTCTGGTAGCATAGTGGTTATGAGTTGGGCTGCTAATCTTAAGGTCAGCGGTTAAAAACTACCAGAAGTTCCATGGGAGAAAGGTGAGGCTTTCTTCTCCTGTAAAGATTTACAGCCTTGGAAACCCTACTCATGGTCACTGTAAGTCGGCACACCACCACTACCTCCAAGTTCATGTTGTAGCTAAAGAAAATTAAAATAAGTCCATGAGAGCCAAAATATGACCTTGAACATATCTGACCTGAATTTAGAGATCATCTCAAGAACAGTTTTAGAGACTTAGAAAGAAAGCAAATGCTCATTAAACAAACAAGAAAGAAGGAAAAGACCAAAACAGATGTCAAGAGACTCTGAAACTTGCCCTCTAGTGTAGATGTGCTAAAACAAAGGAAAGAAATGTGGAGGTAAAAGAGCTGAACAGAACATTTCAAATGCAAAGAACTAGAGGTAGAAAACTTGAAGAGAAAAACCTGTTCAATATGTCTCAAGCTAAAGAGTTGAAGAAAAAATACAAGCTTTGACTTGCAATATTGAAGGAGTCAATGGGAAAAATATTGAATGATGCACAAGCATTAAAAAAAAGGAAGAAATACAGAGAGTCAGTGTACCAAAATGTAATAGTTCAACCATTTCAAGAGCTAGCATATGTACTGTGAAATCGAGTCCAAGGTTCACTGAAGCTGTTGGCAAAGAACAAGGCTCTAGAAAATAATGGAATATAAATATAAATCTTTCAATGAATTTATGCAGCATAGGAGACACCCACTCATCTATGCCAAGAAATATAGAAGACAGCTACTTGACCAACTGATTGCAAGAGCTCCATAGTTGTATCAATTCCAAATGTAATGCAATGCAATGCAATGCAGAAATCATGGGGAAATATCATTAATATTACATGCAAGTAAAGTCTTGCTAAAAATATTCCCAAAACAACTGCAATAGTACTTTGACAGGGAATTGCCAGACAATCAAGTCAGATTCAGATAAGAACATGAAATGATCCCATCATTGCTAATATCAGATGATTCTTGGTGAAAGAAGAGAATACCAGCAAGACACTTACTTGTGCTTTAATGACTATGCGATTGCATTTGACTGTGTGAATCATGACAAGCTATGGATAACACTGAGAAAAATGGGTGTTCCAAAATATGTAATTGTGCTCATGAGGAATCTGTGAATAGACCAAGACCTTGTCCTTTGAACATAAAAGGGGGACACTGAATGGTTTATAATCAAGAAAAGTGTGTGCCAACTTTGCACTCTTTCACCATATTTATTTACTTTGTCTATTGAACAAATAATCCAAGAAGCTGAATTATATGAAGGAGAATGTGGCATCCATATCGGAGAAAGACTCATTTACCTGGGATATGCAAATGTTACAACCTTGCTTGTTGAAAGTGAAGAAGACTTAAAATACTTACTGATGAAGATCAAAGTAAATAAAACAAAAAATTTCACCACTGGACCAATAAATAACATCATGATAAATGAAGAAAGGGTTAAAGTTGTTAAAGACTTCATTTTGCTTGGATCCACTATCAACACTCATGGAAGCAGCAGTCAAGAAATCAAATGACTTATTGCACTAGACAAATCTGCACACGATCTCTTTGAAGTATTCAAGAGCTAAGATGTCAGTTTGAGGAGTAAGGTGCACCTGACCCAAGCCATTATATTTTCAACAGCCTCATTTGCATGTGAAACTTGTATAATGAATAACGATGACCATAGAAGAGCTGATGCATTTGAGTTATGATGTTGAAGAAGAACATTAAAACTAACATGCACTGCCAGAAGAACAAACAAATCTGTGTTAGAAGAAATACAGCCAAAATGCTCCATTGACTTCAATATGGCAAGATTTCATCTTTCATACTGATGACACATTATCAGGAGTTCCCAGTCCCAGACATCATGCTTGATAAAGAGGAGGGTCAGAGAAAAAGAGGAAGATCCCACCCCAACAACATGGATTGACAAGGTGGCAGCAGCAATGAACTCAAGGGTAACAAAGATTGTGAGGATGGGGCAGTATTTTGTTCTGTTGTTCATAGGGTTGCTATGAGTTGGAGCCCACTTGATGACATCCAACAACAACAGCATCTTTGTTGGTATTTGGATTGGAGAGTGATGGGAAGTCTATCAACTATTGATTGCGACTGCACCTAATATGCGTGTGGAGACTGAGATAATAACCATCATGTGGATCTGTGAGTTACTACTCTGCGGTGGTAATACAAACGGAGCTTACTTGTCTGCATGCACACCCATTTTTAGAGGTAGGCCGTGATGGTACTTTGTAGCTTGACTATCAATGTTAATTCTCTCCCTGTATCTAACAATTCCCTTTCTCTAAATGCATGAATGCCTGAACAAATGGTTGTCATTTCCTTTAGGAAGAGTTGAAAGGTCACTGTTGCATATATTTAACATGGTGTTGCAGGGTTCTTCGTCACTTAGAACCAGAACTTATTTCCATCAGTGGGTTGTGAGACTGAGAACTGTCTGTTTCAGATACTGGGTGAAAGATGGCAACTTTTTTATTGGAGTAACTATGCTCAGACTCCTGATTATCCATACTTTGATTTCTTTGATTATACAAATAAAGCAAAATGTGTTATGTTGCATTTAGAAATATCATGTTCGATTCCACATCTTCATAGCTCTTGGACACTGGACTCCCTATACCACCAACACCACCGCAACTGCCACTTAAATCTTACTGCTTATTGTGATAATTGTGTCCACCTTGCTTTTTTTGATTAAACATTATCACCTGGCTTCTATTATTTGTGGATTATGTCATCTAGTGATTTTTATTTTGAGATACGATCATCAGTGTTATCAGACAACCCAGTTCTGCAATAACCTGGAATCCAGTCAGTGTACACACACACAGACAGAAATTACTCAGTATCTCTGTAGATTGATAGATTATTATATTTTAGTAATATAATTAATAAAAGATAATACCACAATTTTATTTGAAATTTAACAAAAATAAAGAATATGGTTAATTCCAAGTGAAAGAACAGTTGACTTTCAAATAATTAGTTCTTTAACAATCCCTCTACTGTAAAATTTCCAAAGAAGATTAGAATAATCTGTTTAAAAGTGCCTTCACTGTAGTTAGGCTTATTTTACTTTTTAGAAATGATGATTAATATTTAAATAGCATCAATTGACTCCTAATCAAGGATGAAGGATCTCTGGTAGTGTAGTGGTTAAAAGTTGGGCTGCTAACCACAAGGCCAGCAGTTCGAAACTGCCAGCTGTTCCATGGGGAAAAGATGAGACTTTCTGCTTCTGTAAAGATTTATAGCCTTGGAAACTATACAGGGTCACTATGAATCAGAACTGACTCCACAGCACACCATAACCACCAACAACTACGGATGAGGATGCTATTGCATCTGCATTTTCACCCATCATTCCATTCTAACACCAATTCCAGAGGTACAAGCCAGATTCAGAAGAGGACATGGAACAAGGGATACCATTGCTGATATCAGATGGATCTTGGCTAAAAGCAGAAAATACCAGAAAGATGTTTATGTGTGCTTTCTTAACTATGTAAAGGCTTGCAGTTGTGTGGATCATGACAAGCTATGGACAACATTGAGAAGAATGAGAACTCTGAACACTTAATTATGCTCATGAGGAACCTGGACATAGACCAAGAAAAAAGTTGTTTGAACAGAACAAGTTTAAAATTAGGAAAGGTGTGCCCCAGGGTTGTATTCTTTCACCATATGTATTCAATCTGTATGCTGAACAAATAATCTAAGAAACTGGATTATATGAAGAAAAATGTGCTGTCAGGATTGGAGGAAGACTCATTAACAACCTGCAATATGCAGATGATAATAACCTCACTTACTGAAAGCAAAGAGTATTTAAAATACTCACTGATGAAGATCAAAAATCACAGTCTTCAGTACAGGTTGCACCTCAACATAAAGAAAGCAAAAATCCTCACCACTGGACCAATAAACAACATCCATATAAATGAAGAAAAGACTGAAGTTGTCAAACACTTCATTTTGTTTGGATTCACCATCAACACTCATGGAAGGAGCAGTCAAAAAATCAAACAATGTATTGCATTAGACAAATCTGCTGCAAGAGACTTCTTTAAAGTGTTGAAGAGCAAAGCTGTCAGTTTGTGGACTAAGATTTGCATGACCCAAGTCATGGTATTTTCAGTAACCTCATATGCATTTGAAAGTTGGACAGTGAATAAGGAAGACTGCAGAAGAATTGATGTATTTGAGGTATGGTATTGGAGGAGAATATTGAATGTATCTTGGACTGCCAAAAGAACCAACAGATCTGTGTTGCAAGAAGCACAGCCAGAGTGCTCCTTGGAAGCCAGGATGGCAAGACTTCATGTCTCATACTTTGGACACATTATCAGGAGGGACCAGTTCCTGGAGTAGGATATCATGATTAATAAAGTAGAGAGTCTAAGAAAAATAGGAAGACCCCCAGTGGGGTGGATTGGCACAGTGGCAGCATCAGTGGGCTCAAATGTAGCAACGATTATGAGGTTGGCCCAGGACCAAGCAATGTTTGACTTTTGTGGATAAGATCACTATGAGTTGGTTCTGACAGATGGCACTTAACAAAAATAACTTACCCTTTAACCATCAGAGGGCAGCAAAACAATTTACTAATCAAAATAATTTAGGTTACCTGTGTGTGAACATAGTAGATGAGAAACAATCCTTCCTTTGGGAGACTGTTGGGTGTAACTTCATACATAATTGCACACTAAGTAAAGCACAGGGGAGAGGTTAACTTGTAACTGTTATTATCTGACCAAGTAATTTGCATTCAGTGTTATTAAAAGCACATGTTGATGGGAAGAAAGAAGAATGATGAGAAATGAAGAGGCTTGGAATTAATTAGTCCAATGGGCTACTGGAACTGTTACCAGGTCTGGCTACAGAAGACTCGAAAGTCATAAAATATAGTATAATGTTGTTGTATAGTGCCTCGAGTCGGTTCCGACCCATAACGACCCTCTATACGGTTTCCTAGAGCAGCTGGTGACCTTAAGCCTTGCGGTAAAAAACCAACCTTGCAAACCAATGCATTAACCACAGCACCACACCAGGCCTCCATAAAAGGTTCATGCAGACAGAAGCACAACACCCTCTTGCATTCTTATTGTGCCTGGTGATGGTGGTTGTGTGCAGTGGAGTCACTTCCGACTCATAGCGACCCTGAATACGGTTTTTGAGGCTCTAATTCTTTACGGAAACAGAAAGTGTCATCTTTCTCATGAATAACGGCTGGTAGTTCTGAACTGCTGACCTTGAGGTTAGCATCCCGACTCATAACCGCTAAGCTACCGGAGGTGGAAAATAGAGTATAAAAGAAGTTTGTTAGAGAAAGTACACCTGCAGGGAAGACGTTCCAAGGGCAGCCATCAGCTTACAACCTGACACCACACTTACAGCCTGACACCACGCTTACAGCCTGACACCACGCTTACAGCCTGACACCACGCTTACAGCCTGACATGTATTTATAGGAAGAGATTCATTCCATCAAAAAGCAGATGGGTTTTCCTGTTTGCATATTTCCGTTCTTGTGTGTCACCTCCGTCTTTTCTTTTTCCCATGCTTTGTGCACATCTGGCGTCCATGATGGCATCTAAGATTTATAGATGGATTCCACTGTGGAGGCTTCTGAGATACACTTGACATGACCCGTTTTGCACCTGAACTGAAAACTGTTTAAGGGAGAGAGGTTAATGTGTAGGTGATAGTTAACAGCCTCCTCTGGGCAGTTGAATAAAGAGGGAGGACTCACAAGCCCAGCTGGATTTTAGGCTCAGGGAGATCTTTTTTTTTTTTTTCCTGACATGGAGCTAGACTCTATCTCTTGTCCACATCGTACTCCTCTGTTCTTTGTATTTAGAAGTTTCTTTTATAGTTTTATTGATCTTTTCCCAGTACTGCTTTTCCACTGCCCCAGTAATTTTCCTCAGTCGTTTTCCTCATGTTCCCTTATCTTAAGAGAACATGTGAACATCAGTCCCCATGACTCTGAGACCAGAAGAACTAGATGGTGCCACCTACCACTACTAACTACTCTCAAAAGGATCACATTAAAGAGTCACTGATGGAGTGGGAGAAATGGGAACAAAATGTCAAAATTATATTTTAAATAATGACCAGGGTTACTGGTCAGAAAGCGGCAGGGGAACATGAGACTATGTCCTTTGACCATCCTTCAGTTCTGGAAATTAAAACACCCTCTGGTCCTTTTTTCAGTCTAGCTGTAGACAGGTATATAGAGGGGATAACAACACTAGTACTGTATGCTTACCATCTTACAATCTTTCAAAAATTAAATAAGAGCATTTTCCTAAGGGCAAAGTCGAGAAAGGATGAGAAGGTGGATGGAATGAAAATAGGAAGCACAGGGAGGAAGCAAGATAGTTGTTGTTGCATGGAGGGGATTGTAATCATTGAGATGAAACAAAGTATATGATTTGTTAAATATAAACTGATGGTCTTGTCTGTAAACCTTCACCGAATTCACATTAAAAAGTTTATAAGAAAAAAACAAAAGCATATGTAGAGAACTGGGTAAGATGTCGTGAACACAATTGATTTGTGTAGTTTTATTAAAACTTGGTTATTTTTTATGTTAAAATATAGTTGGATGTTCAGCAAAAAATGCCAGAGAAAGATGAGGCTTTCTACTTCCTTGAAAATTGGAAGCCTCTAAAACTCTTTACAGGGTCACTATGAGCTAGAACTAACTCCACACCACTTAACACCATTCGGCAAAACTATTCAATAACTCCACAACCATATAAGCAGGATATTCTTGTTTCACATTTGTTAGGCTGCTCTGAATTTTTCAGTTCACACATACTCATCAAAAAAAGAGGAAAACTCCCAACGAGATGGATTATCAGCAAAAATGGTGAAGATAACATAACAACAATTATCAAGATAGTGCAGGCTGGGCAGTATTTCATTCTGTTGCTTATGCTGATGGTGATGGTGGTGTGCCGTGGAGTCGGTTCCAACGCATAGAGACCCTGTATAGGATTTCCGAGGCTGTAAATCTTTATGGGAGCAGAAAGCCTTATCTTTTTCCCATAGAACCACTGGTACTTTTGAATTGCTGACTTTGAGGTTAGCAGCCCAACTTGTAACCACTACACTGTAGGGTCCTCATATTTTACAACCAGCTCCACAATACCTAATAACAACGAACATGCTCATCACTCTCTAATTGTACTTGTATCTCACTAAAGACTTTTTCTTTTATTGAACAAAAATGCTACTGCCCCGATGAGTTGCAAAAAAACATACAGAAACAATGGTACTTGTTAAAAAAAAACAAACCCAAACCTGCAGATGTTAACATTGCTAAATCAAATCTTGATATGATGTTTAAATATCTTTTACAACATAATTTAAAACAAACACAAAATCAAACAGAGCAAACTCTTCTTCCACATCAGAATATATTGATTTGGTGACATTAATTTCACAAGGGCCAGGTTTCTTTTTTAAGGCTCTGAGACACCTGTCATGTGAGAGTGGAAGGAACTGGGTCATGAACATAAGAAATAAAACTCTTCTCTCCAGGTATCCTTTCGCTGTGAGCTGTGTCTTTGCAAGAAAATAAGTGTGTACTAACAGCTGTTCCACGGGAGAAAGATGAGGCGTTCTCCTCCCGTAAAGATTTACAGCTTCGGAAACCCTGTGCAGGGTCGCTATGGGTCAGAAACGACTTGACGGCACTTAACAACAACAACAACAACACTATTATTAGTTAATGAGTAAGCAAAATTAGTCCATTTCCTGTAGATTATTAAAATATCTACTTCAGAAATATGATGTTCCAATGTTAAAGCAAATTTGCAAAATTAAAACAACAACAAATAAATTCAAAAAATCAATTATCATCATCTGACATGGACACTTAACCTATTACCTCCTAGTCTGGGGCACTATGAGTGGACACTTTTAGTTTGCATATATTCTGATAGTGTTGTAGTCTACAGTTTCATTTAGCATTAAATCAGAAATATTGCCCATGTTTCTTTCTATTTAGTTTATAATGATTATTTTAACAGATCTGACTTATTTTACCCTGTGGACATTACACAATTTACCAAACGATCTCCTCATGATTGGAAAATTAAGGTATTTTCTGTGGAGTGGTACAGAACTATGTTTTATGTAGTTGTGGTGGGACAAATACATAGGGAAAAGCATAGCTTTGGAAAGTTTGAGTTTGCCTGGTCCCATGGGATGAAAATGAAACTTCTTTGTGATTCTCCCTCTCCTTGCCTGCAAAGACAGCAGGATGCCTTAAAACTCGGGTCAGGAAATGTTGATTTTATGGGACTTATGGTCTCCAGGAGAGACCCGGGCCTGCCCTTGATGAGCACTCAAACCAGGAAAGAGTAAAGCTTCTGCAGTTCAGCTCTCGGTGTTAACTACATTTTTCACAAGTCACTAGTGCACACTTTTCATTTTTGGATTGCTGGTTTCCCCTTAAGGACTAAGACAATCTCCCTTTGATATAACAGACTGTACTTTTATATTAATGTGTCAAGTTGCTGCAAAATTTACTGCCTCACTGGGCCCATTAGACTGCTGAGATTCAACTCTGTCTTCAATGTGTCTCAGTCTATCAGAGCTCTATCGTCTTTCTCTGAACAGTTCATTCCCATGTGCCACTGTGCTGAGCAAACGCTCTTAATAGGATGAGTGCAAATGAATTCTTCAGTTCCTGGAACCTCAGGGGACAGAGGATACACTTTTCCTAAAGCCATGGACAAGACTTTCAAGGTCTCTGGCCTCCAATGGGCATTTGGTCAAGGGTTTTACCTAGCATTTCTAGACACTGGCAGTTAGTTGCCCATAAACTATTTATCACTATTAAGGCTGAGAATTATAACCGATGCTACTAACCTCACTATTCCCAACCTCCCTTAATACAAATAGACACACATTTTAACCTGTCTGCCTAACTTATTTTAATCCACCTCTCTCCTTGACAAAGCCTACCCAAATCATGGTGGTGTGTGGGTTTGTAATTAATTGTTTTGGGAAAACACCCTTCTTAAAAGAAACCAGTGTCCTTGTCACATTGTAGTGAATGGGGGCTCTTGATTGGAAGGGCAGACTGATACAGAACTTGGAGGCGGCTGAAGGTACCTATGGCGGTATCTTTCACACTCTATGTTACAATATTTGTTTGCCTAACATAGGTCCCCTCAGTCTTTACTATCTACCCCCAAAATGGGAGAGAGAAACTCAGGATGTGTTTTAAGCTAGTTGCTATCATTTTAGAAATAGAGAGAATATTTTCTTTTTAAACTTTTGCTTCTTTTTAAATGGAGTATAGTGGTGGTGGTGGTCAGGCTTATTGATTAAGGGAGGAGTATGAATCAAGCCTTCCATGATCAGCACATGGTTAAAGCCAAGTGTGACTTCATTATGTTGTATTTGTTGTTGTTGCTTTCAACCACACGTCAGTTGTTGTCAGTTTTTAAATATGTAATATGGCATATGATAATACTTCCTAATGTGGGTTTCAGATAGAGTCAGAATATAATACAACAACAGTGTCCTTTGCTGTTGTTAACAAGCTCAGTTGTTTTTCTTTATTCAAAGTACATCTGTATTACTTTGGCACAAAGACAGAGAGCTACTGGTACAATTTTACTTTTAACACCCTGAACTGCTGTAAGTCTAGTGAATTATTTAATATGTTACATTCAGCAAGGATGGTTTATATATTACTGAAGTTCTGGGAATGCCATACCTTAAAATGAATACAAGTTGTGGACAGAAGCCATTTTTTTTGTTTTTTACAAAGCTCTAAAATATACAGAACCAGATACCATTAAAAACTTAAAATTGAGCAAGGTTTTTCTTGTTTTTTATTTTTGTATTTTTTTTTCTTTTTTACTTAACTATGGATATGGGACACCTTATTCTGTATTTAGTAAAATCCACTGGTATATACCATAGTCATTTATCATGAGGAATACATTCCAAGATCCTTAACAGGTACCTCTGGAGGCATAGTGGTTACAAATCGGTCAGCAGTTCAAAACTACCAGCTGTTCTGTGGAAGCTTTCTGCTTCTGTAAAGATTTACAGCCTCGGAAACCATGTACAGAGTCGTTATAAGTCAGAACTGACTCCACGGCACATAACCAACCAACCAATACACACTCTGGATGGTACCAAACACTACACATATCCTTTGCTTTTTTCCTATACATATCCTCAGTAGATGCCTAGGGTGCCTGGCAGGCAGTGTTAACCATTGGATGCCGGTAGCATGCAGCACACTCCTCACCTCACTGTGTTTTCCAAGCTTAACCCAGCAGAGGAGGGTGAATTTGACTCCAGGAAGGAAAGGGGTGATATAAGATTTCATCACAGTACTTGAAACATGGATAGAATAGAAATTTTAGGACATTCATTTGCTTGTGTAGCATGACTCCAAATGAGAATAAAGAGCCACAAACAACCATTAATAATTAGAATATGGAATGTGTGAAGTATGAAATTTGAAATTTTAAAAAAACAATTAAATGGAATGCTTGAAGATAGATATCCTAGGAATCAATTAGCTGAAATTAACTGGTATGGACCATTTTGTCTTAATTTCAGATTGTTATATGATGTTGTCCCACCCACTCAGATTTATTAAAACAAAACAAAACCACAAATCAGGATGAAGGAAAACATCACACAATCAACAAATACATTTAATAACATCACAGTGTTTTGAAGATAATAGACAACTTCAAATCAGGTAAAGAAGAAAGGATGAGATGACTTCAACTCAAACAAGACACTAAAATCCAGGGCAAGAAGAGCATCCAGAGGAAGAAATGGTAATAGAACCACCTGATCAAGAATTAAAAAAAAACAACAACAAAAAAAATCTTTACAGTCCTTCAATAGACAGAGATCAAGACAAACAAAGACAAAATCAAATTACTGAGAAATCAAAGAAAACACAGAACAAACTCTAGAATTACTCAGGAAAGCAATAAAAAACACATTGACAAAATAGACAATTAAGAACCACACAAAAGCAGCAACTAGAAATGCCGAAGGTTAAGACTAAAATTTCAGCAATAATTAATGCTTTGGAAAGGCAAAGATGTAGAATTAGACCAATGAAAAACAGAATCAGGTAATTGAAACAAAAGCCCTTAGTATTACTGTGTTAGAGAAAAAAAAATCAAAGAAAAGAATGAGGAAAAATGAAGAAAGCCTAGGACTTATGTTGAAAAGTTAGAAGAAGAGTAAGTTAGGATGACTGAAATTCAAGAATAGTAAGGGACTAAAAAGAAAGAAAAAAAAAGCACCGAGAAAATTGTAAAGGGTTTTTTAGCAAAACCCAAAGACTCTCTAATTTCTTGAAAGATAAGAAGATATCCATTTACAAAGCTCCATGGACTCCAAATAGAATACAAAGTAAATGAAAATCAGGAGCATTTGTCATAATAAAGCTTTCTGAAATCAATGAGAAAGGAAGAATTTAGAGAGCAATGCAACATAAACAAAATAGTATCTACAAAGGAAGTCCAGTAAGACTAAACTCTGACTTGGTGGCAGAAACCATGTAAGTAAGAAGGCAATGGAATAACATGTATAAAACCCTGAGAGAAAACAAAACAAAATAAAAATGCTTCCATTTAACAGGAGTGACAGGTATATATATTGCAAAAGTATCTCTCAAATATATTGTTGAAATTAGGTCATTTCCAGTGAAACAAAAATTAAGGGAATTTGTAAAAACAAGTTTGATATTTAAAATACCAGTGGCATCACTTCCAGCATCATAGCAAAATGCAAACGACCACAGTTTGAGAAACTGACAGGTGAGTGATGTATTTTAGACAGAGGTCTTTACATTTTTTTGTGGTTAATATGAAATTTGTTATCTTCTTCCTACATTAAAACAATGTGTTCTGTTTTGGCATTTTCCTAACTTTCTCTCCATTTGGAATTTCTATAGTTACAGCATGTATTCCCTCTTCTTAGTTTAATAGATTTCACCATTTACAAATTGAAGTCTCTAATTTCCTGTTTTCAGTCTTATGTTTGTTGTTGCTAAGTGCCTTTGAGTCAGTTCTGACCCATAGTGACCCTGTATAGGCTTTCTGAGGAGCAGCTGGCGAAAGTGAACCACCATCCTTTCAGTTCAAATGGCTTTACTTTCTGGTGTATTAACCCACAGTGCCACACCAGGACTCAGTCTTATAAGGCTATTTAATTTTTTTAATTTCTTCTTCTGGGTTGGCTTCCTAGTGATGTTTTCATGTATCTTAGTCTCAGATTTTTATCTAATGTTGTTGATTCTCTTCCAGACTCTGATAGACTAGGAAGAAGGAAAAGTGGATTGTGATGTTTTCAATAGCCTCATACGCATGTGAAAGTTAGAGAGTCAATAAGGATGACCATAGAATAATTGATGAAGTTGAGTTATGGTGTTAGAGAAAGATATTAAAAGTACCATGGACTGTTAAACGAACATACAAATCTGTGGTGGACAAAGTACATCTGAATGCACCTTATAGGCCAGGATGGTGAGACTTCATCTCTCATACATTTGACATATTAGCAGGACAGACCAGTTACTGGAAAAGGACATCATGCTAGGTAAAGTGCACATAATCATAATAAATACATATACACCCAATGAAAGCTATCCAAAATATATAAATCAGTTTAACAGAATTGAAAATAGAAAAAGAGAAATAGACAACTCCACAATAATAGCAGAAGACTATAATATATGTTTGATAAAGGATGGACCAACAGAATGAAACTCAACAACTATGCAAAAGATCTAAACAATACAATCAACCAGCTTGAACTCAGAAATATGTAGAACACTCCATTCAACTAAAACCAATGTATATTGCTTTCCAGTGTATGTGATTAATCTCCAGGGTAGACTCTATTTTAGGCCACAAAACAAGCCTTAATAAACTTAAAAGCATTGAAACAGTACAAAGTATCTTCTCAGATAACAGTGCGATAATGTTGAATATCAATAAGAGGAAGAACATGGTAAAACAAAATAAAACACATGGAAGCTGAATAACATCATGCTTTAAAACTACTAAGTAATAGAAACAATGAAAGATGAAATTAAAAAATTTTCTAGAATCAATTAAGAAATAAAGTAAAGCATACTAAAATCTGTGGGATACAACAAAAGCAGGGTCAGAGATCCACTTATGGCTGTGTGCCATGTAGTCGGTTCTGACTCATAGCAACCCTGTACATGGTTTCCAAGGCTGTAATTTTTTACAGGAACAGAATGCCTCATCTTTCTCCTATGGAACAGCTGGTAGTTTCAAATTGCTGACCTTGTGGTTCGCAGCCTGATTCACTTATAGCAGTAAATTAATACATCAAAAGAAGAAAGAACCAAAATCAACATTTACCCATGTCTCCAATAATAAGAAAATGAACAATAAAAATTATTTACATTCATCAGAAAAAAACAAATAATAAAGATTCAAGCAGAATATAAAGAAACAAAAATAATAGAATCAACAAGACTAAAAGTTTGTTCTTTTAGGATTAATGAAATAGACAAACCACTGGGAAATCTAACAAAGAGAAAGAAGAAGATACAAATAACAGGAATAAGAAATAAAGTGAGTGACATTATGACAGAACCAATTGAATTAAAAAGGATATTAGCAGACTACTATAAAGAACCATAGTCCAATAAATTTTAAAGCCTAGTAGAAATGGACAAATTTCTAGAAACAAGATTTAACTAAACTAACACAGATTGAGTTCAAAGAGTTGAACAGACACATAAAAGAGGAAATAAAACAGGTTGTAACTAAATTCCACCAAAAATATCTTGTCCAGGATGGCTTCCCTAGTGAGTTCCACCAAACATTCAAAAACTATACTTTTAAGTCCATAAGATCCATTTGCAAAATAAGACTATACTATTTACCTGTAAACAAATACATGAGACATCACAGTAGGTTACATGGACTAGACTTTCATATGTGGAAACCAGTGTAATTCATTCATGTTTGAAAGTCCAAAATTTAAAATTCCAGTGTGAGTTATACAAGCATGAAATTTGTTGTTACTGTCAAGTCAATTCTGAAGCTCTGATAGCGTAGTGGTTACAAATTGGGCTGCTAATCTCACAATCAGCAATTCAAAACTAACAGCTGGTCCATGTGAAAAAGATGAGGCTTTCTGCTCCCGCAAAGATTTACAGCCTTGAAAACCCTGAACAGGGCCGCTATGAGTTGGAACCAACTCCACAGCACACAACAACAACATGAACAACAGAAGAAAAACCTGCCTGACCCTGAGCCATCCTTGCAATTGTTGTTAAGTTTGAGCCCATTGTTGCTACCATTGTATCAATCCAACTTGTTGGGGTCTTCCTCTTTTTCACTGATCCTCCACTTTACCAAGCAGGAACCATGTGTCCAAAGTATAAGAGATGAAGTCTCACCATCCTTGCTTGTAAAAAGCAGACTCTGGCTATACTTCTTCCAAGACAGATTTGTTTGTTCTTCTGGCATTCCAAGGTACTTTCAGTATTCTTCAGTCAACATCATAATTGAAAGCTTCAATTCTTTTCTGGTCTTCCTTATTCATTGTCCAACTTTCACATGCGTATGAGGACTTTGAAAATACTTTGGTCAAGAACACCTTAGTCCTCAAAGTGACATCTTTGGTCATTAGCACTTTAAAGAGGTCTTTTGCAGCAGATTTGTCTACTGTACTACGTCCTTTGATTTCTTGTTTGCTGCTTCCCTGAGAGTTTATTGTGGATCCAATAAAATGAAGTAATTGACAACTTCATTATTTTCTCTGTTTATCATGGTTACCTTATGTGTGTCAGAGTACAACTGTGTTCTATAGGATTTTTGAGGCTGATTTTTTTGCCAGGCCTTTCTTTCTAGGTGCCTCTGGGTGGATTTGAACCACCAACATTTCAATTAGCAAACAAGTCTGACCTATTTGCACTGCCAAATTGGGCATGTTGTTGTTGTTAAGTGCTATCAAGTTATTTCCGACCCGTAGAGGCTGGTGAGCTTGAACCACCAAACTTGTGGTTCAAACAACTTTGCAGTCCAGTACATTTAGCCCACAGTGTCACACCAGGACTCCACATTTGGCACAGAGAGGTTAATTGAGCAGTTAATATAACTCCCTACATAACTAATTATAATCTGACTGGCATAAAAACAGTGCTTTCTATCCCAATGACTGGTTTAGTCTTTCTGGTAAGGAAAAACTTCTGGGTTCTGTTCTTGTTCCTTGAAATCATTGCCTTAGGTTGTCTGCATGTCCTTGAAGGACTAGACGTATTTTTCTTTAGTCATAATATATTCATAAATAAACTGATTTGAGAGATTTGACAGACTTAGTTATAGGTAGCTTTTGACATATAAAACTGGGCTTCTTCCCTGCCAATGCTTATCATTTTACTTCTGTTTTAGTGAGCCATGTTAACTCCATTTTTTTGGTTTCCATTTTTAAGAATGATTCGTATTCATTACTGAAAATTGAGGGGAAAAAAAATTGACAAAGATAATAAAATAGCCCCTAATTTACCATTTGGGATATTTCGGTCCCCTTTTCACAGGAACTTTACTGCCAAAGTTGTGTTTTATGTTCTAGGGCTACAGATATGCTGCTGTGAAAGTTTCATGTATATGTTTCCGATCCAATGTGCATGAGTGTGGGGGTATACATATATAAATAAGGTCCAGCTAGGCTATTCTGTAAGTGTCTTTTGAAGTCTTATTTTATTTTGAGATATTAAAAACTATAAAATATTAAATATAGCATTAACTTTAGTTCCCATACCCTGAATTGCTAACATTTTACTTGGTTTCTTCTTAATTAGGAGGTGGTGGTGGTAGTGTGACGTGGAGTTGGTTCCAACTCATAGTGACCTTGTATAGGGCTTACAAGGCTATAAATATTTACGGGAGCAGAAAGCCTCATCTTTCTCCCATGGAACAGCTGTAGTTATGAACTGCTGACCTTGAGGTTAGTAGCACAACTTGTAACCACTATGCTATCAGAGCTCCTTTCTTCTTAATAGGTTGTTGTTGTTGTTACTAAGTGCTGTAGAGTCTATTCTGACTCATAGCTACCCTGTAAAGGTTTTCGAGGAGAAGCTGATGAGCTTGAACTGCCAACCTGGGTCAAATGGCTTTGCAGTCTGGCACGTTAACCCACAATGCCATACCAGGATGCCTCTTCTTAATACAGGACACCAAAACTTTATAAAGATAAGTTTTAAATAAAGATAATTCCTCCTTAGACTTCCACCTTTATACCCCTTAACTTTATTGAATGCATCTATTCCTTACTTGTTGAATGTCTTGTTATATGGCATTTCACATGGCTACTTGATTATTTTGTGCATTAATGACATACAGTCTGGAGAAGTGTAAGCTAAGAGTAATGTTGGCTGTTGTAGGTAAGATTGTGTGTCAGCTTGGCCAAGATTCTCTTTGAATTAGCAGTTATATACTGATATAATTTGTACGTTTTGCGATGCTGGAGTCATCCTTCATTTCAACATAATACTAATTTTCGTGCAACAACCTGGTCTTTGGAACCTAATCATATCGATAATTTCCATGTATACACACCTACAGAAAAACATACTCTTGTAGCTATTCTATTTAAAATCAGACTTGCTTCTGTGGAGTCAATTATGATTCATACTACCTCATGTGTCACAGAGTGGAATCGCTTCATAGAGTTTTGTGGCCATAAGCTTTGTGGAAGCATATTGCCAGACTTTTCTTCTGCAGTTCCACTTGGTGGGTTTTTACTAGATTGCTGTCCATTACCTGTTGCTGTTGAGTTGATTCTGACTCATAATGATCTTATCTGATAAAGTAGAACTGCCCCATAGGGTTTCCATGACTTTGAATATTTACAGAAGCAAACTGCCATATCTTTCTTCTGCAGAGCAGCTGGTAGGTTTGAACCACCAACCTTATGGCTAGCAGTCTAATGTTTAACCATTGAGCCACCTGGACTCATTCTTAGGTTGATATTTGAGTGCAAATTTTTTGTACCCCCCAGAGAAATTTATCATTTCTATTTACTATTCTTATTTTCTTTGTTTCCTTTTTTTTTCTACTTTTATCTAATTCATACAGATTTTTTAAAATATATAACTCTTCTCTCTTTTTACCTGGCTAGTTAAAAGAGTCCTGGTGTGGTGCTATAGGATTAACCCTAGACTGTTAACCATAAGGTTAGCAGTTCAAATCTACCAACTGCTCCTTGGAAAACCTTTGTAAACTTGCGATGAGTCGGAACTGACTAGACAGCACCTAACAACAACAATAATAAGTAAAAGATAGTACATTTTAGAATTTTAATGGTTACATGTAATATTTTCATATGTAAGTATACTTATGATTATCGTTTTTAATGATGTGTAAGAAAATCTTTATTGCATGCCACCTTTCAAACAAGATAAGGATCCTAGAAAGTCTTCAAGTCCTTAAAGACTCTCAACCACATTTTTCATGCCATTATTGTCTAGAGCAGGTTTCATCCAACTTTTCTGTAAAGGGCCCAACAGCAAATATGTTAGGATTTATGGGGCATGTGGTTTCTATTGCAATGACTTAACTCTACATTTGTAGCAGAAATCATAGATGAATGAATATTGCTGTGTTAAAAAAAACTTTACTTACAAAATAGGAGAAAAGTCAGATTTGGCTTGTAGTTTGTTGAATTCTCATTTAGAAGTTTAGTTTCAGTTATGTTAGTATATAATGATTTAATATTTCATTGCTATTTAAAATAATTATTATATCAGTACTTCAATTAGTCTGTGTTTTAATGAATTCTTTTTCTTACTTTGGTTTCTTCTTTTTTTTTTTTTAAGTTTTTATTGTGCACTGAGTGATAGTTTACATGGGAAAATATCAGTTTTGCACTAATCTTGTCGTATTTCATATCAATGCAATGATTACAATTCCCTCCGTGCATCACCATTCAACATTATTTGCTTCTATTAACTCCGTTTTTGTTTTTTGTTGTTGTTGATGTACACAAAAACACTCAAGGACATAAAATACTTTAAACAACCCAAAGGCACATTCTGCAAGCTTGTCTCCTGGCTGCCAGTCAACAGCCTTTCTCTTTCCATGAGTCTAGAGTCCTCAGCTGCTCTCTCTCTCCATGTCCTCATCTCTGCCTCCATTTTTGGTGTTGCTACTTCTCTGAATAGGGTCCCACATTCCACTCATGCTCTTCTCACTTGTTCTCCTAGGGTCCTCTGTTCCTGGCCTGTATAAGATTAACTACTCCCACCTTTATGTTACCAAACTTCTACCTTTACAATTTTGACACTCACAATTAGTCATGATAACAATTATTTATAAGAATCTTATCCCCATCTCTTTTCACCAGACCCATCTAGACAAGATAAAAACTATTCAGTGGGGATTCTGCCTTCCCCTGCACACTCTGAAATTAAACTCCCTCTAAAAAGTTGTAAGCTAGCCACTTCGTGCCTTAATAGCTCACCTCCCTCTTCCCCATTTTAGGTAGCCAGTGTCTAAGTTGCCCATCCCTATCAACCCTGTGTACAGAAGGATATGTTTGATCCTTGATATGAAGACTCCTTCCTTCTCGATTGGTGTTTTGAGCTACTATATTCATAAGTATATTACCTTGGCTTCTTAAATCCTACTTCTTACATCTGGATTCATTATTTTTGTTGTTTCCTGTGTTGAAGCGCAATAGTACTTTGGAAGCAAAGTCTCTGATTGGTAAAATCTTTTACTCCATTTATGTCTGAAAATGGCTTTATTCCACACTCCTTATTGAATTATATTTTAATTGGTATATAATTAAACTTTGGTCATTAGTCTTCCTTGAACTTTGATTTAATAGTCCACAGTCATATGGTGTCTATATTTGCAGGTAATATAACTGTTCTTTCTGGTAGTGTATAAGATTTTCCACACATCTTTAATATGGTGTACTTCACTTGTCTTTCTAATTGCATTTTGTTTTATTTTATTATCTTAAAAAAAAAATCTTGCTAAGTATGCAGTCATTCTGCTCCACCCCTCCATTCCACACACACACATATTATTCTGAAAATGTATGTCTTTCTTTAATTCTGGAAACTTCATATCTCCTAAAATATTTGTTATTATACATTTTTCTCTATTTGTTCCTTCTAGAACACCTACCAGCTATATGGTACTCTTCTCATTTTTTTAGTTTTGCTTCTAACTTCTGTTTATATTTTTATTTCTGTTTATGCCTTCTGATTATTTTTTAACTTGATTTATAATTCTTCCCGAGCCCACCTTGTGAGGGTTTGTTTTTCTTCCTCATTGTGCCTCTTCTGTCTGATTTTTTTGTGGTTGTCTCAGCCTTGACCTCAGAGATCCTGTTTGTGGGTTGGACTGTCCCTCATATTAGTAGCATAGCTCTGAATTTCTCTCCATCTTTGATCTCATGCAGATGCTCTGCCGTTTTGTCCAGAACCAGGCAAACACCACAAGGTTTTATCCCCGTCCTCATCAGGGAATCCAATTCTAACTTCTGATGGCCTATAGAGCAGTTAGGCTGTGTACCATGAGAGTGCTGTACCTGGTGCCTGCAACCCTATTTCTTCCTATGGACACATATCTATTCCCCAAGCATCTATATTGTGTTTCCTATTGTTAAGTCATAAATTGTTTCCCTTCTGTTTTTAGTACATTCAATGTGGTTTTTAAATATCAAAATGTTTTCTATATCATATCAGGTGTCTTTATTTATATCACTATAAAAGAAAAGTCTATAACCTAAGTTTTTACTGAACATATTGCTTGCATATTTTCCTAACACTTTTTGTAATAAATAAATTTTAATGAATGCATAGTATTCTATTTTGTGTAGTTGATTCATTACACAATATCTGAATACTGGAAATATACATTGCTTCTAGGTTTGGTCCTTCTCCCCTTCTATTAATAAACAACTGTTATCATCTTTGTACAAGAACCATTGTTTTGTCACAGATTATGTACGTATGGTAAATTTCTAACAGTGAAATAACAGCATTAATGCTGTTACTTTTATATTTTGTATCTTTCTATATTTTTGGCATTTATATAACTATGTAATATATATGTTGTTGTTGTTGTTGTTAAGTGCCATCGAGTCGGGTCCGACCCATAGCGACCCT
>NW_006408676.1:2954477-2956435 GCF_000296735.1 Chrysochloris asiatica | reverse complement strand
GAGAAAAGATTGAAGTTGTCAAGGGCTTCATTTTCTTGAATCAACTATCAACACTCACAGAAGCAGCAGTCAAGAAATCAACGACGCATTGCATTAGGCAAATCTGCTGCACAAGACCTTTTTAAAGTGTTGAGAACAAAGATGTCAGCTTGAGGACAAAGATTTGCCTGACCCAAGCCATGGTATTTTCCAATAACCTCATATGCATGCGAAAGCTGGACAGCGAATAAGGAAGACCGCAGAAGAATTGATGCTTTTAAGTTATGATGTTGGAGGAGAATATTGAAAGTCCCTTGGGCTGCCAAAAGAACCAATAGATCCATTTTGGAAGAAGTACAGCCAGAATGCTCCTTGGAGGCCAAGATTGCCAAACTTCGTCTCTCATACTTCAGACATATTGTCACTGGAGAAGGATATCATGTTTGGTATGGTGGAGGGTCAGAGAAAAAGAGGAATATCCCCAAAGAGATGGATTGGCCAGGTGGCAGCATCAATGAACTGAAGCGTGGCAACAGTAGTGAGGTTGGCCCAGTATCGGGCAGTGTTTCTGCTGTGCATAAGGTTGCTATGAATCAGTAAGGACATGATGGCACATAATAGAAACAACAATGTTGTTGTTAGCTAATGGCCCCTTACCTTATAGAATTTAAAATGAGAACTAAGCTATATCTCAGCTATTTTCAATGGAAACAATGGCAATTCAGTTGCTGTTGGCATGGTAATTTTCACAATGTGGACTGGGAAGCTACTAAGGCTCTTTTTTTTTTACTAGAGAGCAAAAGGATGTAAAGCAGTGAAAAACAGAAACAAGTGATTCTGAAAGAGGACTTCTTGTTCCTACTGTGCTATTTTCTGTGATCATAGTTCGTTTATGGGGAGCATGGCAGTTCTGTAGGATAAGCACTGGACTTTGAAACACAAGATTGGTGGTTCAAGTCCACCAGCCATCTGTGGGAGAAAGATGACACCTTCTGGTCCTGCAAGGAATTACAGCCTTGGGCACTATAAATGGCCGCTATGAGTCAGGGCCGCTTAACAACAGTCCATTCTTCATGTTGCACCCTCTTTTTCCTTTGGTGGTCTATAGTATAAACCTGTATCCTTATTGTAATAGCTCTTCATTATAATTAAACACATTCCAATAATAATTTGGAGTCCTGGTGTGGAGGTTTGGGAGGTGCACTGTACTGTAAAGTTGTTTGAACCACAAGATTGGCAGTTCCAGCTTAATCAACTGCTCCTCAGAAAACCTATACAAGGTTTCTATGGATCAGAACCAACTGGACAGCACTTAACGACAAAGTAATAATTTATCCCCAGAATATCCTAGCTGATACGGTAGCAGAGGCACCATGTTTTCTCTTATTTCTGGAGTTTTGCAAATAACTGATCTCTCAACTTAAGATGCCATTCTCATCCAATAGTCCCATATCCTTTGCCACTACACAATTTTACTTTCTTAGTAGCTGCATATCCTTTGTAACTCAACTTGGACATAATTTTATTTCCATAAGACTTTCTTCTGACATGTTCCCAGGCACTTGCTTCAAATTTCTTGCAGACCTCACAACAGACAGAAAATTACAATGAAGCATAATGTACAGTTTAAAAGCATATGCAATTTTTGTGTGTTGTCTTTCTAAGCATTGTTTCACTCCGCAAAATCAGAATATCTGAAACAAAATAGTTTCAAAACAAAAAAACAGTTCACTATAAACTGAATATTTTATTTGTGAGAAGGCACCCTTAAATTTCCATGATAAATTGTGACATTTTATCCCAGTGAGTTAGTCTGTTAACAAGTAGCATTTCTACCTGACTGTCACTCTTGATGTTCTGTTTGGCTGGTTCCTGTTAAAATACTTATAAGGAGAACTGTGTTGCAGAACAAATACATAGACCAAGAGGCAGTTGTTCTAATAGAACAAGGAGATGTATGATTTATAATCAGGAGAGGT
>NW_006408676.1:2952281-2954072 GCF_000296735.1 Chrysochloris asiatica | reverse complement strand
AAAAAATCTCTTTAACATGTAAAAAGCAAAGATGTCACTTTGAGAACTAAGTAGCACCTGACCCAAGCCTTGGCATTTTCAGTTGCCTCATATGCATATGAAAGCTGGACCATGAATAAGGAAGACCAAAGAAGAATTGATTCCTTTGAATTATGGCCTTGCCAAAGAATATTAAATATACCATGAACTTCCAAAACAACAAACAAATTTCTGTCAAAGTTCGTCCAGAATGTTGCTTAGAAACGATAATGGTGAGACTTTGTCGCATTTTGAACATGCTGTCAGGAGGGACCAGTCCATGGAAAAGTACATAGTGCTTTGCAAAATTGTTGTTGTTGTTGTTAAGTGCTGTCAAGTTGGTGTCCACTCATAGCGATCCTGTATAGGGTTTCCAGGGAGCAACTGGTGAGTTTGAACTACCAACCTTACAGTTTACAACGCCCTTGCAGTTGAGTACTTATCCTGTAGCACAAAGTTAGAGTCAGCAAAAAAGATCAAGATCTTCAGTCAAATACATTGGCACAGTTGCTGTAACAATGAGTTCAAACGGAGCTGAGATTCTGAGGATAACACATGACAGGAGAGTGTTTCATCCTATTCCCATGGGGTTCCTGTAAATCGGAAGCCTAACAGCAATAACATTGAGGGAAGAGAGGTTGTCATAGATGAATATTCATATTATGTGATTCTAACAAAGAGAGGCCCTTAATTTGAATACTATACATTTCTTCATCATTCATTAAATTGATATTGTCTGATTTTGCACCCAAAGTTTTTTTCACAATGAATTTAAAAACAAAACAAAACAAAACAGATTTTTTATTTGTTGTTCCAAATTGTATGTATTTCTTTCCTATACAATTGTATCATCTGCAGCACGTTGGTCCATCTTCTGTAAAATGATTCAAGGGCTTAATCTACATTAACCTACCACCTGTCTATCATACTGTTATGCTGTGATGGCCTGCATGATGTTGTGATGCTGGAAGCTATGACACTATTGTTTTGTACAACAGCAGGGGTATCCATAGTGAACTTTTTAGATGAACTTTTTTTTTTAGGTTTTAGGTGAACGTCCAGCCTGAAATAGACTAGGAACAAGTTCCTGATAATCAACTTCTAACTCACCTCTAAAACTTAGCCTATGAAAATCATATACAAACCAGCAGAGCATTAGCTAATACAGTATTGAAAGATGAAATCCTCAGTTTGGAAGGCATTCAAAATACATTTTGGGAAGAGCTGCCTCCTCAAAGTAGTCACTTAATGGCATGGATACAGTAAAGCTTATGGGATTTGGCTTGATAAAAAGAAACAGTTGCAAACATCTATTAGTATAGATATTCCCCATGTAATGAACATCTAATTTATGAACAATCTGAAGCAATCCCATAAAGCTATTAAAAATTTGAAATCCATACATACAATGGTTCTTAATAAAAATAAATGGACATTACTTTGTGAAGCTAGTCAAAAGATTATTTTTATTACTGTGACTGTGTTTTTAAAGGTATTTTAGTGTATCTAGAATGTCTTTTTATGCATGGAAAGGTACACTTATGTTTTACACTAAGACAATCATTTGAAGTCTTTGTATGACACTAAAAAATAAGTATTGGATTACAAACTAAAAGGTTGGCATTCCAAACCCATCAGACACCCATAATCAGGGGTGTTATGAGTCAGAACCAATTCCATCACACTTAACAATAATAACAATACAATTATTTGGATAATTAAAGTTAGATATAAAATGTACCTAACTATTCTGACTTATGTACAAATTTGACT
>NW_006408676.1:2950384-2951830 GCF_000296735.1 Chrysochloris asiatica | reverse complement strand
ATCTGCTATGTAACCCTCAACCAATTCACATTAAAAAGAGAAATAAAAAGAATGAAAGGGAATGCTTGCAGATTGATATTGTAGGCACTACTGAGCTGAAATGAACTGGTATTGGCCATTTTGAGTCAGATTATATTATGATGTATTATGCAATCAATGGCAAATTAGGCAGGAATGGTGTCCCATTCACCATCAAGGAGAATATTCCAAGAACTATCCTGAAATTCAATGTCATCAGTAATAGGATAGTACACATATGCCTACAAGGAAGACCATTAAATACAACTATAATTAAAATTTGCACATCAGCTCTGATTCAAAAGATGAAGGAACTGAAGATTTTGCCAAGGTTTACAGTGTGAAATAGAACAAAGATGCAATGATAGTTATTGATGATTGCAATGTGAAAGTTGGGGGAGGAGGGTGGGAAGAAGGATCAGTAGCTGAAAAATATGGCCCTGATGATAGAAATGATGTGACAGATACAAAAACTTAATTATGCAAAAGTAAGCACTTGTTTGAAAATCAGAAATACTTTTTATTTTTATTTTTTGTTTTTTATTGTTAATTGAGTGAAAGTTTACAGGGCAGATTATCAGTTTTACATTCAAAAATTATACTTTGTTTCATTATAATGACTATAATACCCTCCATGTACCATTAAGGAGCTCTGGTAGCGTAGTGGTTATGAATCAAGCTGCTAACCTCAAGGTCAGCATTTCGAAACTGCCAGCTGTTCTGTGGGAGAAAGATGAGGCATTCTGCTCCCTTAAAGATTTACAGCCTCAGAAACCCTGTACAGAGTCGCTATGAGTCGGAACCAACTCCACGGCACATAACAATAACAGCAACCAACCAACTCGATGGCACTTAACAGCAATAGCCATCAGTTAACTGTATTTCTCTCTATTCATTTTAGTTCTTTTTTCTTTTTTTTAAACACTAAGGAATTTATAATAATTTAAACCACCAAAGGGCACATTCTGCAAGTCTGCCTCCTGGCCACCTGCTCTCAGTACCTCTCTTTCCACAAATTTAGAGTCCTCAGCTGCTCCTTCATTTAATCTTCCTCTGATGAACAAACCCAAGAGATTTGGAGTCCTAGTATGGCCCTGTAGGTTAATGCACCAGACTGCAAAGCCATTTGAACTACAAGGTCGGCGGTTCAAACTCAACAGCTGGTCTTTGGAAACCTTATACAGGGTCGCTATGGGTTGGAATCCACTCGACAGCACTCAACAACAAAGAAGTTTAGAAAGACTGAAGAATGGGAACCTGTTCGGACTGTGTTCTGTCTCCAGAAGACAAACTTTCCTTTAAGCAGCATTGGAGGGAAAAATAACTCTCTATGAGTCAATGAGGAATTTGGAGGGTTTCTGGCATGTCCTGTGATTATCATCATTAGTATATCTCACCTCCAAAATAATATAATTCCTATTTGATTAT
>NW_006408676.1:2932773-2950269 GCF_000296735.1 Chrysochloris asiatica | reverse complement strand
TTGTTGTTGTTGTTGTTGTTAAGCGCGGTGGAGTCGATTCCAACTCATAGTGACCTTGCACAGGGTTTCTGAGGCTGTAAATCTTTATGGGAGCAGAAAGCCTTATGCCACAGCCCTCCGTCCAATGGGCTACTGTCTTTTAGTCTATTTACAGAGATAAGGTATTTCCCAAGGAGCTCTGGTAGAATAGTGCTATTAGTCGAAACCGACTCCATGGCACATAACAACAACATGGACTTCCCTCTAAACCTGCCTTTTAAAAATTATGATTATTGTGAACTGAGTGATAGTTTACATGGGAGAACAATGGCTTTACACCATCATTTTATTTGCAATGATTATAATCTCCTCTTTCCTGTATGCATCATTATCAAACAATATTTGTTTGCATTCTCTGTTTGTTTGGTTTTTGGGGGTGGGGTGTGGAGGTGTACACAGAAACACTCAGGAATATATAATAATTTAAACAACCAAAGGGCACATTCTGTAAGCCTGCCTCTTGGCAGCCAGCACTTACTCAGTCCTTCTCTTTCCATGAGTCTAGAGTCCTCAGCTGCTCCCTCTTTCCATGTCCACGTCTCTGCCTCCATCTCTGATGTCATTGCTTATCTGGATAGAGTTCCGCATTCTGCTTGTGCTTTTCTCCTTGATGGTCCTAGAGTCCTTTGTTTCTGAATGTTAAGATTAAAGACTCCCCTGTTTTTATTACAAAATTGCTACCTTTACAATTGTGATGGTCTCAATTAGTCATGGTAACAATTACCTGCTATTGAATCATAAGACTCTTATTCCCATCTCTTTTTACTAGACACTTCTAGACAAGAAGAAAATGATTCATCTTGAGCACTCTATCTTCCCCCGCATACTCTTGAACTAAACTCCCTCTTGAAAACTTGTAAGCCAGTCACTTCGTGCCTTTATTGTCCCCTCATTTTAGGTAGCCAATGTCTAAATTGCTGGTCCGTATCTACCCTGTATACAGAGGGGATAGCATTGATACTTGATGTGAAGACTCCTTCCCTCTCTGTTGGTATTTTGAGCTACTACCTTCCTGAGTATAGAAAAGTGTATCAAATTGTAGCAATTTGCCCTCATTTGCTTTATCAAAAATTGTTTTTTGTTTTTATTTTCTTCCTCTAGTCAAGTTCTGATTATCAAGCCATCAAGGCTAGGTCAAATGGTTATTATCTGCAAGTTTGGGTGTTCTTGTGTGTCTCCTCTCACTTCATATCAGCTTGATGCTTCACTCTCAGGTCTAGCCCTCTGTGGCTATGTCCTCGTCCGTAGGTTCATGAGTCCCCAGGTCTCACCAGTCCTTCCTCTTCTCTCTTTCATTGCCAGGTCAAAGGGAGTCTATGGAACGTGGATGAACTCAGCCCATTTCTTCATTACTGTCTTTCTCCCTCTTCCACTCACCAGTAGACCAGTGTGGTTGCCAGCAAGCTTACATGTCTGCTCATGTTTTCCCTTTGAGTTTCAGTCTTAGAGAGAGGTTTGTCATGATGGGATTTAATTGCTTGCCTTGATGGCTTCCCAGCAAACAACTTGCTTATTCTTGTAGTAGCCAGTCATCCTGCCATTTTTGTTTTGGGTTTCTCCTGCTGATTGTTCTTTGAAATTGTATCTCTGAAGCTGTATCATCCAGCTCTGTAGCTGTCCCAGGCTGGTCTGCTTGTTCTTTCTAGTAGGAATGTCCCACCTCAGAAGATTCTGAATGGCACTCAGGAAGCCACCTAAGGTCTTATATACTGCAAAGGCTCCTCAAGAAGCCTATTTCACTGAGCGAGTTGTAGAACTCCTTTTAGGTATTTCAATCAGTTATTAGCAGAAGACGGGCTTACAAGATTTCTGTAATCATGTTTCCCAACATTCCTTTCTATCCCACTCAAGTGTCTACTTTACAGTAGTAAGCGAGGGAAAGCAATATTCATAAGACAGTCAAACATCTTAGTATTATTTCCCCTCTTCAGACTATGCCTCAATCCCTGTATCACAGAGCCCTGTTGTTCCAAGATTGAGCATGCATCACTATTTACCTTGGTCTCCTTTAGTCCATGCAAACCTGTCTCAATGTTCCCCTATCTACCTTGTTCTTCCACCCCTCCCCCTTGTTGTATATTGCCCTCCCCAACACCTGAACTATGATGTGTCTGCCTGCAGTCTGTGTTCTACTATCGCCTTGTCCACCTACCCATAACCCCTCAACCCCTACCAGTAACCAATAAAGAATCCGCCCCCCCGCCCCTTTTTAGTATGGGTATCTTTTCTGAATCTTTTACAAGAATGGTCTTATGCAATATTTGTCCTTTTGTGACTGACTAATTTCACTCAGCATAATGTCCTCAAGGTTCATCCATGTTATGTGGTGGCTCACAGCTTCCTTGTTACTCTTCAGTGTAGCATAGTATTCCATTGTGTGTATGTACCAAAGTTTATGTATCCATTTTTCCACTGATGGACACTTAGGCTGCCTCCATCTTGTTGCTATTGTGAATAGTGCTACTATGAACATCGATGTGCATATATATACTTGTGTTATGGCTCCTATTTCTTATGGATATATACCAAGTAGAAGAATTGCTGGATCATATGGTATTTCTATTTCCAACTTTCTGTTTTCCAGAATGGTTGGATCATTTTGCATTTGCACTAGCAATGTAGGAGGGTCCCAGTCTCTCCACATCCTCACCAGCCTTTGTTGTCGTCTACATTGCTGGTGTGAGATGATATCTCATTGTTTTGATTTGTATCTCTCTAATGGTTAGTGATCATGAATATTTCTTCATATGTTTGTTGGCTGCCCGAAATGTCTTCCTTGGTGAAGTGTCTGTTTATGCCCTATGCCAATATTTTAATTGAATTACTTGTCTTTTTCATGTAGAGGTGTTTTCATTTCCTATAGATTTTTAAAAATCATTCCTTGTCTGATATGTCATTGCAAAAGATTTTTTTCCCATTCTTGGGCTCCTTTTTTCCTCTTTTGGTGAAATCCTTTGATGAACATAAGTTTCTAATTTTTAGAATGTCCCAATCATCCATTCATCCATTTTGTCTTCTTTTGTTTGTGTAATTTTCTCAATGTTTGGTGGTCTGTGTGTGCCCTAGATTAGAGCCTTTAAATTTGTCCCTATTTTTTCATTGATGACCTTTATACTTCTAGGATTCACATTAGGTCTGTAATTCATAAATTGGTTTTTGTATACAGTGTGAGGTAAAGGTCTTGTTTCAATCTTTTGCATATCGATTTCCAGTTCTTCCTGCACCATCTGTTGAAGAGACTATGTCTTCCCTACTCAAGGTACTTTGATCCTTTGCCAAAGATCAGTGGGCTGTATGTGGATGGGTTAATTTCTGGATTCTCTGTTCTGTTTTATTGATTTTTCATTGTACCAGACCCAGGCTCTTTTGACCACTGTAGCCATGTAGTAAATTTTGAAATCAGGTAATGAGAGGCCTCCAATTTTGTTATTCTTCTTGAGTAGTGCTATGCTTATCCTAGGTCTCTTTCTTTTCCATATAAAATTTGTCCTTGTTCTTTCCATCTTTCTAAAGAATGTCGTTGGAATCTGGAATGGTATTGCATTATATGTGTAGATTACTTTGGGTAGTATTGACGTTTTCACAATGTTAAGTGTTCCTATCCAGGAGCATGGTATATTCTTCCATTTTTGTTAGTCTCTTTTGGTTTCTTGTTTTAGTATTTTGTAGTTTTCTTTGTATAGGTCCTTTGTTTCTCTGGTAATATTTATTCCTAAATATTTCATCCTATGGGTGACTATTGAAAATGGTATTGCTTTCCTAATTTCCTTTTCAGCATTGTCATTATTAGTGTAGAGGAATCCAACTGACTTTTGGATGTTGATCTTGTATGCTGCCACTTTGCTGAACCTTCCAGTGAGTTCCAGTAATTTTTTGCTGAGTCTTTAGGATAGTCTATGTATAGGATCATATCATCTGCAAATAGCTAGAGTTTTACTTCCTCTTTAACAATTTGGATACCTTTAATTTGTATATTGTGCCTTTTAACGCTGGCTAAAATTTCCAAAACCATATTGAATAGGAGTGGTGATAAAGGGCATCCTTGTTTGATTACTGTTCGCAAGAGGAAGGCTTTCAGGTTCTCTCCACTGAGAGTGATGTTAGATATTAGTGTTGTCTTGTTTGTTGTTGTTGTTAAGTGCTGTCGAGTCAGTTCCGATCCATAGCGACCCTGTACAGGGTTTCCGAGGGTGTAAATCTTTACGGGAGTATACATGCTCTTAATTATGTTGAAGAATTCCCCTTCAATTCCTATTTTTGTTGAGTGTTTTTATCAGGAGTTTCTTGGGACCAGCCTCAAGAATTTGTGAGAGCTCGGAGGGGGGTACAGAGTTGGTGAAAAACATACACAAACAGAGTCGATGGGTCGTGAGTCTTAGGCAGATGATGATGACTTCTCTTTACTTAGGCAGATGACTTCTCTTTACTCAAAAGTTTTTTTGCTTCTTATATACTATTAGGATTTCTCTATAGTCATACAATCAATTGCAATTTAACTAAGTATTACATTCTTTGTGTTCAACAAACATTCAGGTTACAACAAAAAGGAAATGTCAGAACACTCCCTTGATTCTTATTGTATCCCGTTCATTTGCATCCCCTAATTATCCTGATAACATAGGTTTATTTTCTTAACTCTTTTCGTTCTTCTCTAATCCTCCCAAGAATGTCAAATCAACTTTTAAGCAAAGTTCGATATTTTAACTTGCATTTGTACTCTCATCTACCACTTCTTATAGCTTCATTAATCACAATCCATAATCACAACAGTATTTTTATAAAAGTACCTAAAGTTTCATAGTCAAAAACAAAGCAGCAATTCCCCTATACTAATATTTTCCCAAAACCTTTAGTTAAATTTCTACCCACCTTCCTAGTGTTCCTACAGCTCTTGATTGGCTCTTTGCTATCTTCCGGATGCCTCAGTGTCTCTTGCTCTACCAACTGAGCAGGATGTTGACTGTAAGTTTGTTTTTTAGCTATCTTTCAAGTGCCTCAGTGTCTACTAAGCAGGATGTAATCTTAAGCTTGAAAAGCTTTTAGATGATGTGGCTTTTCCTAATGGTGAGACCTATTGTTGATGTAAAATGCAATTATTATAACTTTACATGATTAAATTTAGTGTGAGCGTGTCTAAATGTAATTGTAATTTTTACTATGATTATTGAAAAATTCTACTAAAAACTTCCATAATAAAATCAAGAAAAATAAAAAATAAACTATTCATAAAAGAAAAAAACAGAAACTGCAAGGCCCTTGCATTAGGTTCCCCTTGAGGCTTTGCCAACCAAGGAGACACTCACTGTCGCTTTGCTAAACAATGATATTTTCATGCTTAGGGTCTCTCGCCATTCCTTTCCTTGATGGCATGGCTTCCGACAAGGAGTGGATGTTGGATTTTTTCAAATGCCCTTTCTGCATGAATCGATATGATCATATGGTTCTTTTTCTTTTTCTTATTTATATGGTGGATTACATTGATTGTTTTTCTAATGTTGAACCATCCTTGCATCCCTTTTATGAATCCCACTGGGTCATGATGTCTAATTTTTTTGATGTGATGTTGAATTCTGTTGACTAGGATTTTGTTGAGAATTTTTGCATCTATTTTCAGAAGGGATACTGATCTATAATTTTTTTTTTTTTTTTTCCTTAGTGATGCCCTTCCCTCATTTTGATAAGGGTTATGCTTGCTTCAAAGAATGTATTAGGAAGTTTTACATCCTCTTCTATATTCTGGAATAATTGAGTAGAATTGGTGACAGCTCCTCCCTGAATGTTTGACAAAACGCACCAGTGAAGCCTTCTGGACCTGGACTTTCTTTGGTTGGGAGTTTTTGATGAAATGGTCAATTTCTTCCTTTGTTATAGGTCTGTTCAAGTTTTCTGCTTCACTCTGTGTAAGTTTAGGTGGGTCGAGCTTTTATAAAAATGTGTACATTTCTTCTAGGTTTTCAAATTTATTGGAGTACAACTCTTCATAATAATCTGTTGTTATCCTTTTTATTTCTGTTGATTCTGTTGTGACATCACCCATGTGGTTTCTTATGCATGTTATTTGTGTCTTCTATTTTCTTTTGTTAGGTTTGCCAATGATTTTTTTTATTTTATTAGTTCTTTTTAAGAACCAGCTTCTTGTCCTGCTAACTATTTCTATAGTTTTTCTGTTTTCTATCTCATTTATTTCTGCTCTAATCTTTATTGTTTTGTTTCTTCTGTTGATGGTAGGTTTACTTGGCTGGTTTGTTCTAGTTGTTTGAGATGTTGTATTAATGTGTTGATTTTGGTTCTTTCTGCTTTTTGAATGTGCATTTATTGCAATAAACTGTCTTCTCAGCACTGCTTTCACAATGTCCCAAAGATAATGCTATGTTGTTTTTTTTATTCTCATTTGTTTGTAGGAACTTAATTACTTAGATGAATGTATGTTGATATTTTATTATGCTTTCTGATTGCCTCCAGGTAGATGTGATCAGCAGATGGGCTTCCCTTTTCACTCTTCTTATTACTCAACTCAGAGTAACTGATGCAAGTGTTGGCTGCCTACTTGGTGTAGGTCAGTTGATATTGGTTTTTGCCTGGATGGTGGGATTTTATATGATGTTCTTGTAGCTTGACTATATGACTGCAATTACTGTCTCTTCTTGGGTAATGTAGGGAGAGAAAGAACCCCATAAAGGTAAAGTTGTTGTTGTTGTTGTTATGTGCCATGGAGTTGGTTCTGACTCATAGCAACCCTGTACAGGGTTTCCGAGGCTGCAAATCTTTAAGGGAACAGAGAACCTCATTTTTCTCCTGCAGAAAAGCTGGTAGTCTCAAACTGGACATCTCCTACACTGCTCATGGGAATGTAAAATGGAGCAGTCACTGTGGGAAATGGTATGGTGCTTCCTCAAAAAGTAGGAAATAGAAATACCATATGATCCAGCAATGCTTCTACTTGGTGTACATTTTAGAGAAATAAGAGTCATGACATATATAGATGTGTGCACACCAATGTTCATCATATAAGCATTCACAATAGCAAAAACATGAAGATGACCTAAATGTCCATCGTTGGAAAAATAAACAAACTTTAGTATATACACACAATGCAATGATGAAAAATAATAATGAATCTATGAAACACCTTTAACATGGATGAACCTGAAGGACATTATGCTGTGTGAAACTAGCCAATCAGAAAAGGACAAATATATGAAATCACTATTGTAAACAAGTCAAGAAAAGGTTTATCACACTAAAAGAAACTTCCTTTGATAGTTACTATGATTGAGAGGGAGATTAATTTATTGGTTAGACAGTAAACATGTGTTAACTTGAATGACCAGGAAGGAAATATACAACAAGAGGGAGGTTGGCAGAAGACTGTTGAAGGCTGGGAAAGATATGGGGAGGAGGTAAGAGTTAAAGGGAACAGAGGTAAATACTATTATCTATGCAATCCTGTAATAACAGTGATCCACAAGTATATATATGGAGAGATACACAGGTATAATGAGTGTTGCAGAGAAAGAGGGAATATATTTAAAAATGTATGAATGTTTGACAGTGGGTATTTGTGCATGGGCATTTACCTTCACTTAAAAAATATCCATGAATGTAATAGAGCATACAGGATACAAAATTATGAAAACTTCTTAGATATTACCAAATACCTGGAGATATGATTTGCTGGTCCTGGGGGCTCAGGACCATAGTCTCAGGGGGCAACATAGTTAATTGGCTTAATGTCATCCACAAAGACAGTGTTCTACATCCCTCCTCTTGGGTGAGTAGTAACTGGGATCTTAAATGCTTAACTATTCATCTCTCCAGAGGTGCAATTACTGCTCCCTGGTTAGAGGCAAGACAAGTGATAAAAATTTAAGACACTTGGAAACAGTTAGTCCAATGGAATAATGCACTTATTAGTCTGGTCTCAGGGTCATAGAATATCAGTCTCCATGACCCTGAGACCAGAAGAACTAGATGGTGTCCAGCTAACACTACCAAATACTCTGAAAGGGATTGCATTAGGAAGTTCTGGATAGAGTGGAAGAAAATGTGAGACAAAACTCAAAATCATTAAAAAAAGATCAAGTATACTGGTCAGATAGAGAACCCCTGAGACTGTGGTCATTTGTCACCCTTTAGGTCTGGAACTGATATCAGTCCTGTGGTTCAGTTTTTAGCCAAGTACTAGGTCGGGATATAGGGGCACAAGAACACTAATGAGGTATGCACACCACAGAATGACCAACCATTTGAGATCAAAAGGACATTTATCCAAGGACAAAATTCAGAAGAATAGGGAAAGAAGGAGGAATTGAAACAAGAGACACAGGAAGGAAGTTGGATGAGTGATGTTACATTTAGGAGACTGCATTTGAGATGCAACGTAGTATATTATATGTTGAATATAAAACTGCTCTGTAAACCTTCACTCATTTCATAATAAAAAGTTTTTTAAAAAGAAAAAGAAAATGGAAGGAATACACAGTCAATAAAAAAATGGCTGATGTTCAAATATGTCTGGTGGTAACATATGATGAAGAACCAACAGTAATGAAATTTTAAGTCCAAGCTGCACTGAAGACATTGGCAAAAAAAAGGCAGGAAATTGATAGAATATCAATTGATAGAATGATAATCGAGGTGTTTCAATAATTTAATGCAATCTTGCAAGTTTTCACTGCTGTATGCCAAGAAATTTAGATCAACATGGCCAACTGATGACTAGAAGAGATTTATATTAATACCCATTCCAAGGGAATGAGAAAATTAAAGAACAATCAATATCATTAATATCACAAGTAAGCAAATGTTGCTGGCGATAATTCAAAAATGTTTACATCAGTACATGCTCAGGAAACTGCCAGAAGTTAAAGTCAGATTCAGAAGAGGAGTAAAACAAAAGATATCACTGCTGATATGAGACTGACGCTAGCTGAAAACAGGGAATACCAGAAAGATGTTTAGCTGTGTTTCATTGACTATATTGTGAGGATAATGACAACTGGAATTGACTTTCCAGAGCACCTAACTGTGCTCATGAGGAAATTATACATAGACAAAGAGGCAGTAGTTTAAACAGAAGCAGGGGACACTGCATGGTTTAAAATCAGGAAAAGTATGTATCAGAGTCATATCCTTTCACCATACATTTTCAAATTGTATGCAGAGCCGTCAGAGCAGCTGGGCTATATGCACAAGAATGCAGTATCAGCATTGGAAAAAACTCATTAATAAGCTGCGATATGCAGATGACAACAACTCTGCTTGCTTAAAGAAGACAGGATTTGAAACACTTACTTATGAAGATCAAGGACTGCAGGCTTCTGTATGGATTATACCTCAAAATAAAGAAAGCAAAAATATTCACACCTGGACCAATAATGATACCTGGAGAACAGATTGAAATTGTCAAGGATTTTCTTTTGCTTGGGATCAGCAGTCAAGAAATAAAACATTATGTTTTGTTGTTGTTAGGTGCCATTGAGTCGGCACCAACTCATAGCGACCTTATGCACAGCAGAACAAAACACTGCCCGATCCTGGGCCAACCAAGTTCAATATTATTGTCACGCTTGAGCCCATTGATGCTGCCACTTTGCCAATCTATCTCACTGGGGGTTTTCCTCTTTTTCTCTGACCCTCCACCTTACCAAACATGATATCCTTCTCCAGTGAGAAGTCCTCTTTTAATGCTAACATGTTACTATAAGGACTCAGGTAACCTTGGTATTTTTCAATCATGTCATCCATGCAAAAGCTGGATAGTGAAAAAGGAAGATAGAAGAAAATTGACGTTATGAATTTTGAATTATGATACTAGAAAAGAATATTGAATTTACTATGAATTGCCAGAAGAACAATTAAAAAAAAAAATTGTCTAAGATGAAGTATGACCAGAATGCTCCTAATAAGGGAGGATGGCACAACTTCATCTCCCTTCTTTTAAAAGATGGGACCAGTCCACAGAGACAAACACCAAGCTTGGTAAAGTAGAGGGTCAGGGAAAAAGAGGAAGATCCTCAAGGGGTTGGATTGGCATAATGTCTGCAACAATGGACTCAAAAATTACAACTAGTGTAAGGAAAGCACAGGATGGAGCAATGTTGCTTTCTGTTATGTGAAGGGGCCTTAAAAATTCCATTATCTTTTAATTCCACTTTTTCTATAAACTTTTTGAAGCCCCCTTGTACATAAGGTCCCTATGAGTCAGATTTGACCTGACAACACTTAACAACAAAAACAATATACTTTAATCAACATATGGCAGACATTAGGAAACACAGTGGTTGAAACATATCTAAAAACTATGGCAAAAGTAGCATAAGGAAACAGAACCTGATAGATATGTAGATGAGCTATATAAATAGATATGTAGATGAGATAGATAGGTAGATTTATCTTAATGGAGTGGGAGTGTCTTGTATATGCTGGGAAATTTTAAATACATCCAAAGGAGCAGTTTGGAAGACACAGGAAGGCACAAGAGAAGTCTGATAATTTGTGGTTAGTGTCAAGTCTAATAATATACAAATGAGTCTGATACGCAATGTAAGCAGGAGTGTCATTGTAGCAGGATTTTGTGACTGGGCATGCTAGTTCCTGTGAGTTCTATATTAAGTTAGCAGTCAGGCATCATGTGAGAAGTACTGGTTAGTTGTAGTGGTGGTGTGCCATGGAATCAGTCCCAACACAAAACAACCCTGTATAGGGTTTCTAAGGCTATGACTCTTTATGGGAGCAGGAAGCCTCATCTTTCTCCCATGGAACCACTGGTAGTTTTGAACTGCTGGCCTTGAGTCCGACTTGTTGGGGGAAGGTGATAATTGGAGGTAGAAGTGAAAGTACATGATTCATAAGATAACACACAAAAGCAATGAGTAGCCAGAATTTGTCTATACCACAGAATTGCTGGGAAACCACCTTTTGATTTTAAAGACATGTGTCAAGGAGACAAGCCAGAGTTGAAAAGCTGAGGGGCAGCATGCATGATTTGGAAATATTGATCATTTTGAAAGGCCGAATACTTAGGTTGAAGTTGAATCTGGAAAATTAAGAAGAAGATAATCTAGAGAAGTCCCTATGAGATTTTAAAAAACTAAAAATGTGGTAGTTGCTTATGTGACAGTTTCCATTTATGATTTTAAGGGTGCAAAGTCTGACAGACTGTGGCTATTCTGTTATAATTATTTAATAGAATTATAATTTTACAGACCTCAGAGCACTTGCACTTACATCTTGTAGACATCGCACCATGAATTACCTGGGGAGATTTGAAAGAGTCCTCTTATGATTCTTCTTTTCACAGATTCAGAAGGAGAAGTTCTTCAGTAAGAAGTTGTATGTCCAACACCCTATTAGTAAGAGTAGTTAGGAATGTAATCAGTATTCGGACTGTGAGTTTGTTGTCTTTTTTCTACCTATTGGTTTTGCTCAGTCTCCATTCCGATGAAACCTACTTAAGCTCTCTGGCATTGTAACCCAAGCTTTAAACTTATTTCCCTACTAAGAATTTGCATTTCCACTCCATGTATACTGAATCAGAATATCCACTTTAGCAGGATTTCCAAGTGTCCCTAAGAGTCTGTATGTTATTAAAATATAGATTCTGATTCAGTATATCTGGAGTGGAAATGCAAATTTTCAGCAAAGGTCAAAGACAAACCAGAATGACCCAGCATCTATAATATATCCTCAGAGAATAGAACCACTGCTCCTGTTTTTCCTCTTTAATTCTAAAATGTATAATGCATACATCCAGGGGGAAATCCCTCAGGAGAAGTGCAGATGAATTCCTTCACATTGCTTCAGTCAGGAAAGCTACTTTCCAAGTGTCAGTCACACTCATTAGGGTGTAGTAGGCTCACTTCTTCAGTTCAGTCAGTGAATACCATGTTCCTAAAATGTCAACCTCCACTAGTCAGTCAGAGAACACTATTTAGAGCTTTTTATTGCACATACACACAAAAAAATAACTGTAATTATTCTGCAGGGAAAAGAGATTTGGTGTCTATGAGCAGGGAACTGACAATCTGGACAGTATCATCAAAACATGACCAGGAAATAAGGGGTCATCCCTTTCACATTGGGATACCCAAGCATATACAGTCCTCCTGTTGTTGAATGGAGTGCATCATTTTAAAAAACTACAGGCAACCTCTGGCCACACACAGGTGCCAAGGCAGTAACGACCGTGTCTTAGAGAAGTTTTATTTCATTAGAGAGTTAAGGATGTCAGGGAGAGTATCTGGAGTTAAGGAGGCTTTATTGATTAAAAAACAGCCCATCAAACTAGCATGTTCAAGTTAAGAGAGCTCTAGACTAGGAATTGATCAGAAGATCTGGTTTTAGCAACCTGATATGACACCAACTTTCTGTGGGATTTGAGACAAGTATCTTCATATGTTTTAGTCTTGGCTTCCTCACCCATAAAGGGATCTGGTGTGTGAATGCTCACCATAATATTCTGTTTCACATCCTTCGGTCTCTAGAAGGTAGTGCTCACCCACAATATGGCCATCTAAACTTGTACACCAAGGACACCATTACCTAGAACCAGCAGAATTCCCAGATTCAGACAGGTAAATTGGAGGTAAATGCTGCAACACCTTAGTTTCAGCATACTTCCTTACCTCCTTCATAAAGTTTTCATCGATTCAGAAACACTGTCAAATCCATGTAGTTTTAACATTATGTAAAAGCTGACTTTAATACATCAGTGCTGTAAAATAAACTTGTTACAGTGGTTTTCACAGATTTCCCTTTTATCCAATAGATGGATACAGAAAGGAAAAATCTAAACACAGAGGGCCTTTAGAGAAGATGAATTTTGAAAGAGACAGTGTGAGGTGGGCATGGCACCCTACTTCAACTGAGACTCCTGAATACACATATCTGACTCATTCTTACTCATAGTTACAAGTTGATACTGGTTCTTTCTGCTCTAGGTATTATAGCATAATCTTGCCCCACAGCATGACAGTGCTAACAAGTACAGGTTGGGAGGTCAGATACTTGGTACCAAATCCTAAATCTGCTACTTCCTGTTTGCCTAACTTCATTTCTATGAAGGGAGTAATGACACTATGGATCTTAGAGAAGCGCTGTGATGTCATAGAGTAATCATGTGCAAGTACACTTGATCACCCATAGGTTGAAATGCTCAGGCCCACCTATATGTAGTTTTCGTTTGTTGTGTTTTTGGGGTTTTTTTGGAAGTTGCATGCTGCTAATCATCTTCTACATGAGCAGTTCATCTTGCTGTCTCTCTAGTAACTTGTGTATCACAGTAAAAAGTGATTTCTTGAGATTCTCATCTATTTTTCACAATATTTAGTACGATATCATAATCCTTGGATAACAGCATGGGATCCATACAAAGTGCCACTAGTGATGCTGAAAATGCTCCCAACAAGCAAAGTCATAACATTAAAAGATAATGTTGAATACATTTCCAGAAGAAGTTATTAAATGTAGTTATTGTTGTTAAGTGCCATTGAGTAGGTGTCAACTTATGGGGATCCTGTATAGGGTTTCCAAGGAGACACTGGTGAGTTTGAACCACTAACTTTGGAGTTAGCAGTCCAGTGCTTATCCTACAGCACCACACCAAAGCTCATCATCACAAAAAGAAAATGAAATTCATGAAACTGTTTCTGTAGCTACATCAGCAGGAATGAAAACTTTGCACATTTTGTGAAATACTTTTTTATATTATATTGAAAATGCAGCTTCTATGTGGATGCAGTGTACTCATATAATATATATAATATACAAAACATGTGTTAATCAAATGTCTTTTTTATTGGTAAGGCTTCCAAGCAAAAGTAGACTATTAGTAGTTAAGTTTTGAGGGAGTCATTACCCTAACTTCAGCATTGTTCAAGGATCAACTATATCTGTCTTTGTGAATGAAAAAAAAAAAAAAAATGTAATCATGGCCAATAAAATAAAGACGGTTTGCAACTGGGAAGAAGAGGTTGTCACTGGCTTTGCAAGACTGAAAAACATCAAAGTATTCACAACATAGAACCTGATTCTCAGGGTCACCTTGCCTATTACATACTTCCAGGCATCTGTCTTGACTCAGTGTTCAGAGTATGATTGGAAACTCTGGAAGGCGTCTCTAATGTCTGGGACCATTCTTGATGACAGCTGTGTTTCTCCTCTTTCCAGTTTTAATGTTGACTAATTTGTTTACATTTGTCCAACCCAAATCAAATTTGAAACCAATACAAAAGCATCTAGTAACAAGAAAGATAAGTCAATTTTTTCCTATGATGAAAGTATCCTCCAACCAAACAATCTCCCAGGCAGCATCAGTCCTTGGATAATTTTCTGCCAGTACTCACTCAGATCAAGTTTCTGTTTCGTAGACCACCATCTCCCTTCCTTATTTTCCTTTATTATGTCTTCTTAAGTACAGCTTGCTGTTAAACTGACTATTAAACAGACAGGATGATCTTGAGATGTAATCTATATATTCACAAGGTATACGCAGTATGAACATGTAGTTCTCATTATTAATATTAATTTTAGTTACATTGTTCACTTCTAACCAGACTTAACTTTCAATTTTTTCCTATATGATTATGAAGGACAGTTCTTCAGTATGAAATATCGATACTCTCTTAGTCTCAAAAATGTCAAGAATCGCTCTCCTTATAACCACCTGAATCCCAACAAAATTCCTCCCCTACGTTCTGTCCAATATTTTCAGACTAGAGTTTCTTTTTCTTTTTCTTTGAGCCCTAATCTCTCGACAGTGATTCACAGAGGATCTATGTGCCCCTACCTTCTGAATCCATTTTTTTCTCTAGACAGCAACATTTATGAGGACTTCACTTTTTATTCTGAGGGATCTCTGTTTTCAGGCCCTCATCGTGAAAGGCTAATGATCTATTCTCAATCAAGAACATATATTATAACCTAAACATACTCTTTACTGACTTTACTTTGTTAGTGTTTTCAGTTCATTAATGAATTTAGGTAAAGATATTCATTGCAAATTTCTCCAAAACTTATCTTTAACCTTGGAAATCTTCAGTTTTGTCTAATCCAGGTATGACACATTTATAATCCCATTTCAGCCAAAGAATCCCTGTGAATGTAGTTGTAAACTCTATACTAGTAGCTCTAAAGTCCAGTAATTTCAGTTGAGAAGGTAGATTTACTACAAAAATAAATCATACCTTCTATCTTAGTTATGAAGTTGGAGTTAGGGTGTTAGAGAAGAATATTAAAAATACTAAAAATTCCAGAAGTGCAACCAGAATGCTCCTTAGAAACCAAGATGACCAGACTTTATCTCTTATACTTCAGACATATTTTCAGGAGGGACCAGTCATTGTAGAAGGACATCAAACATAGCAATGATGTTGAGGATGGCACAGTATCAGAAAATGTTTGTTCTGTTGTGCATATTTCTTTAGACAAGCCAGCCTAAGGTACAAGGTATAATTCATATCTCTGTATATAGGTATCCTGGTGTGGCGCTGTGGGATAATGCATTGGGCTGCAAGGTCCGTCATTTTCAACTGCATGGTCTGTGGTTCAAATTCAACAGCTGCTTTTTGGAAGTTCTATACTGGGTCACTGTGAGTCAGAACCGATTCAAAGGCAGTTAACAACAGCAACATCTATATATAAGGAACCCTGGTCGTATAGTGAGTTACACGTTGGGCTGCTGACTGCAAGGTCAACAGTTCAAAGCCACTAGCCATTCCATGAGAGAAAGATGAGGCTTTCTGCTCCCATAAAGATTTACAGACTCATAACCATATACAGGGTCCCTATGAGTCGGAACTGACTCAGTAGCTTGCAGAAGCATCATACCTATTTGTAGATATTTATTTCAAGGGAACAGCAGACTGTGAACCACAAGTTCAGTGGTTTGAGTGCTCCGGGTTCTCCACAGGAGAAAGATGAGACTTTCTGCTCCTGCAAAGATATACAGCCTCTGAAAACCTTATAGAGGGTCACTGTGACTCAGAATCGACTCTACAAAAAAAAGGAGCCAGGCCATGGAGTGTCTTATTAAGTATGAAGTTATGTTTATATATGGAAAAGGTGAAGAGCCTGGGAAGAATTCTAAGATTAGCAAAGTCAAGTGGTCTTATTTACCTTTTAGAACATGAATGATATAATGGAGGAATGTTGAGGCAAGCAAACTAGTTAAAAGGTAGTTGTGGTAATTCAAGTAAGCTGTGAAAGGGGCCTAAATGAAAATCATTGGAGAGAAGATGAAGAAAAATGGAGAAAATTGCCATGATGTATGAAACCACAATTGTGGGAATTAGGTCAGAAAGAGAGAAAATAATTTCTAGGTTTCCAGTTTGAGTGCAGGGGTATACAAATGAATGATTAGGTGATTAAGATGAAGTAGAAAAGGAATTAAATTTTGGTTTTTGATTATTACTGAAAATCTGATGCAATGGTGAACCCTATAATTGTATGTTTTTGTTTTTCTTGTTAGGTGCTGTAGAATTGGTTCTGATTCTTAGCAACACTGTATAAAGTTTCCAAAGCTGTATGCCTATTTTTATGCACATGAAGCATTTATTTAATTTTTTTTTTTGAAATTTTTAAATTGTGAGTTGAGATCATATATTTTTCATTCAATAAATCATATGTTTTGTTTCATTTTGATGATTGCAATCTCCTCTATGAAACAGCAGTTATCCCACTTCCTCCCTGTGGTTAGTAGCCTTCCACTCTCCTTCCCAGCCTTTCTCAACTTTGTCTTTAGGTAATTATTGCCCTTTGGATCATGAATGATTGATCATTCCATGGTAAGCATAGCTTACTAGTTTTGTTGGCCGCCAATACTCCCAATATACCTATCTATAGCTTAGCTGAAAATTGGGTCATGAGGGTGAGTTTTAAGCCAGATCTGAAGGGAGATTGAAGGCTATAGTCTCAGGTTCCTCCAGTCTCACTGTGTTCCATAAGTCTGGTCTCTCTTTCTCTTTTGAGTTTTGTTCTACATATTCTACCACTCTATCCCAGGTCTTCTAATGTGATAACTTTCAGAGCAGTTAGGAGCCAGATACTATCTAGTTCTTCTGGTCTCAGAGTCTTTATGATTTATGTTCACATGTTTCATTGGCCTATTATTCCATTAGGCTAATTGATGCCAAACTTCTTGAATTCTTAACACTCTTCTTTCTTCTTCACATGAAGAGACCAATGTTGTTGTTGTTGTCAGGTGCCATCAAGTTGGAACCGACTCATAGCGACCCCATGCACAGCAGAACGAAACAATGTCTGATAGCTGGGCAAACCTCACTACCGCTGCCACACTTGGACACCATCAATGATGCCACCTGGCCAATCCATCTTGTTAGAGGTCTTCCTCTTTTACTCTGATCCTCCACCTTACCTAGCATGACATCCTTCTCCAACGATTGTTTCCTCTGGACAATATGTCCAAAGTATGAGAGACGAAGCTTAGCCATCCTGGCC
>NW_006408676.1:2918761-2930303 GCF_000296735.1 Chrysochloris asiatica | reverse complement strand
AATGGATGTTTACAGCTGCTTCTCTTCATTTTAAGTTGTTGCCCATCAGCAAATGCAGGTTCTGTGTGCTTTTCTCCCCCGAGCTTAACTGTATTCATGTCATTATGGTCAACTCTACTTTGAGGAGGCATTTTTTTTCCACAGTCTATGAATAGCAGAGAAGAGATCAATAGCTGCATTTTAAACAACTGCTCATGTGCTTCAAGATCCCAGACATTACTTTTCCAAATATGATGTAGAACATTTTCTTTGTGGATTATATTATGTCAATTGACCATGGTGTCCCTGAGAGTATGGTCCTGAGTGAGGCCCCAAGCCTTAAGATGTTTGATAGTATCTAAGAAATTGTCTTCATTTTGCCCCCTGTATGCTCCACCATGGTGCCATAGCATAAGCATTTGATCTCAAGGTCATTTTGAACCTCAAGGTTGGCAGTTCAAACACCCCAGCCACTCCTCAGAAACCCTATAGAGGATCATTATGAGTCAGAACCAATTCCCCAACACTTAACAGTAACAACAGTAATCCATCACATTAGTAGGTATGTTTTCATCAACAGTAGATACCCACATACTAAGTTCCCCTATCAAATCCTTGTGGGTATACTTCCAGTATTCCTCCCATACCTGTTATCTACCCATAGAACATTGTTGTTCCAGAGTTGTGTATATAACAGCATTTACCTCTTCCCCTTTTACCATTGCTTTCCTCCCTGTCTTTACCTGTATTCACCATTCTTCTGCTAACCTCCCTCTTTTTGTATATTGACATTTTTATAGCCTGAGTTAGCATGTTTCTATCCTGTAGCCAGTGAATCACTTTCATTTCCCTCCCATCCCTGGTAACCATCAAAGAATGTTTCTTTTAGTATTTTAGTTTCTTTTAGTTTTTACAGCAGTGGTCTCATAAAATATTTGTCCTTGGTGATTGACTAATTTCACTCAGCATAATATCCTCCAGGTTCATTCATGTTATGAGGTGATTTGCAGATTCATTGCTATTCTTCAGCATTGAATAATATTCCATTGTGTGTATGTACCAAAGTTTGTTTTCCCTTCTTCCATTGATGGACATTTAGGCTGTTTCCATCTTTTCGCAATTGTGAATAGTGTTGAAATGAAATGGGTGTATATACCTACTTGTGTCATGGCTCTTGTTTCTTGGGGAGGCAGCACATCTTTTGTGGGAGCAGAAACTGTCATCTTTCTCCTGCAGATTAATTGGTGGGGTCACACCACAGACCTGTGGTTCGCAGTCCAGTGCTTATCTTACAGAGCCACCACATTTTCCTGTAACTATATAGGCAAATGGAAAAGAAGTTCTGAAAATCACTAGTTTGAAGTCACAATAACTGATCACAAATCACGGTAGATATTCCTAGCCCCTAGGTAATGGTGAACAGATAAAGCTGTGTGGATGGGTGTTGTTGTTAGGTGCCATCTAGTATAGTGACTCCATGTATAACAGAATGAAACACTGCTTAGTCATGCACCAAATAACAGTATTATTATGTCTTTGGCATTTCCCACAAATTCCTACAAATCAAAATATTAATAGAATAAAATCTGTATCTTATATGCATTTTTTTGTTGGAAATTTCATTAGTGTTACATAAATTCTCCTTAGAGATAGCCAATAGCTAAATCATAGTTTTAGTTGGGTGTTTGTAAAATGGTTAGCAATTATTTCCAAAAGTATCAAAGCCTTTTAAATGATCAAGGATCATGGTCTTGGTTTCTAACTGGGAGGCATGTGCTACCTTTCAGGTGTTTTAGAACAGACATCAGAGGCACATTCAAGGACAAGTGGTTCTGGGAGAACAGGGCATTTATCTCTCTAGTTGTTCATGTATTGTATTTTTTGCCTTCTAGAAATGCTCCCCTTCGTCTTTACCACTTGATACATGGGGTGAACTTTCCTTCATGTGTTAATATAATCTGTGAAGAAGTTCAATTCCCTTTCTTTCAGCTTTTATTAATTTGTTCTTCATAAATCCAGTGATATGTTCCAACAGGAAAAAATATATATATATATACAAAAGGAGAAAAAAGAAAGAAATAATAGTATAAAGCAGAATGCCCCCCAGCGGCAAGCTAGTATCATCCAAAGGTAACAGATTAATGAATTAGCTTTTACCTATTACCATAGCAACAGTTTAGCTGCTTTTAACATTTCTTTAAAAGCTTCTGATAAATGTGTCCTGTGACCCTGAAAACTTTTCCATCTACCTCCTGACTTCTTTAATCTTTAGCCCCTCCTTTTCCCTTTTGCCCCACAAAAAACATCAATTATTTTTGTAACCTTTTAGCACTTGTCCTGGTTTTCTGCAGATCTGCTTTCTTTAAGGATTTGTGATGGAGTTGGCATTTGAAGACAGAGAAAGCTTCTGCCTTTCCTCCCTCCATTGTCTTTTTCTTTCTTCTCTCCCCTTCTTTTCTCTTTTGCTTTCTCAGTTCTCTCTTATTTATCCTCTCTTCCCTTTTCTCTTGTCTTTTGTCTCTCCTTTACCTCATCCTTATCCCAAAATGTGTACAATTAGAAGTCATTCCCATATGAACCATTGGTTAAAACTGTGTTGGGAAATCTCAAAACATTAGAAGATAAACTTAATGCCTAAACCTGAGCTGGGTTCTGTGATGGTGAGGGTGGCACTTGGTAAGTGGTAGAATGATAATAAGAGACAAAAGACTGTCTTTACCTGTAGTGTTCATATGCTATGGTTGAAAAGACTACTCAACAATTAGATTCCTCAGGATCATGGGAAATAATGAGGTAGAAATAAAAAGACTTTTGACTAAACTATTTAACCATATGACTTAAAGCAATCACTTACAGTTAGTTTATTATTATAATTATAATTAGTATCATTACCTCTACTTTTTAAATCTGTAAATGGAGAGTGTTGTTTTTGTTAGGTTCAGTTGAGTCAGAGAGTATACCCTCAAAAAAGAGGTATCATGGGAATCATATAAAGTAAATCATACACATGTACTTTTAAACTCTATGATATCTCATAGAGGTCAGTTTTTGTTTTTAATATTATTAGCTTGCTGTTGTTAAGTCCTGTCAAGTCAATTGTGACCCATAGTGACACTGTATATGGTTTCTGAAGAGCTTCTGGTGATCTTGAACCGCCAACCTTGCGGTTCAAACTGACTTTGCATTCTAGCACATTAACCCACAGCGCCACACCACGACTTGATACTAGCTTAATAGTCACTGAAAACAAATAAAAAATAACAAATAAGTATGGGTCAAAACCCACACTTGTCTGTCAGTTTGTCATACTATGGTGGCTTGCGTGTTGTTGTGATGCTAGATATGTTTCAACTGGAGTTCCAGACTAAGAGAGACTAGGAAGGAGAGGCAAAGTATTTCTGAAGGTTTACCACTGAAAACCATATGAATAACAGTTGAATACCATCAGATAGAATAATGAGTATTGAAACACCAGGATATTGTCAGCTACAGTGTCAGAAGATGAGTCCCTCAAGTTGGAAGTCATTCAAAATGCTGCCTCCTCAAAATGGAGTTGACAGGAATGGAGTAAAGCTTTTGGGACCTTTATATGCTGATAGGGCACAACTCAAAATGAGAAGAAAGAGCTGTGAACATCCATTATTAATTGGAATATGGGATATATGAAGTATGGATTTAGAAAAATTGCAGGTTGTTAAAAATTAAATGGAACACATAAAGATCTGAAATGGATTGGTACTGGCCATTTTGAATCTGAAAATCATCAGGTTCACTATGACAAATTGAAGAAAAATGGTGTCACATTTATCATCAAAAAGAATATTCCTTCATCAAAAGAATAATAAGGGAGTCCACAGACTGTGAAAAATTATTTGAAAGAACATATCAGATAAGGGACTAATCTCTAAAATGTATATAAGACCATAACACCACTACAAGAAAAAGACAAACAACCCAATTAAAAAATCTGCACAGGACATGAACAGACATTTCACCACAGAAGACATTCAGGCAGCTAACAAACATATGAAGAAATGTTCACGATCATTAGCCATTGTTGTTGTTATGTGCCATGGAGTCAGTTCCGATTCATAATGACTATGAGTTTCCGAGGCTGTAACTCTTTTGTTGTTGTTGTTAAGTACCATGGAGTCGGTTCCGACTCATAGTGACCCTGCACAGGGTTTCTGAGGCTGTAAATCTTTACGGGAGCAGAAAGCCTCATCTTTCTTCCGAGGAACCGCTGGTAGTTTCGAACTGCTGACCTTGAGGTTAGCAGCCCGTTTCGTAACCACTACACTACCAGAGCTCCTTCATTAGCCATTAGAAAGATGCAAATCAAAACAACAATGATATATCATCTCACTCCAGCATTAGTAGTAAAGTTAGAAAAAAAACAGAAATAATACGGTGCTGGTGAGAGTGTGGAGACTAGGACCCTCCTACATTGCTGGTGGGGCTGTAATATGGTGCAACCACTGTGGAAAATGGTATGACATTTCCTCAAAAAGTTATAAAGAGAAGCAGTTTTATGATGCAGCAATCCTGCTACCTTCATATATATCTACAAGAAATACAAGCCAGGACATGAGTAGATGTATAATAGCAAAACGATGGAGACAGCCTAAGTGCCCATCAATGGAAGACTGGATAAACAAACTTTGGTAGATACACACAAAGGAGTGCTATGCAACATTGTATTAGAATAATGATGAATCTGTGAAACAGCTCAAAACATGGATCGACCTGGAGGACATTATGCTGAGTGAAATTTGTCAGTCACAAAAGGACAAATATTGTATGAGACCACTGCTGTAAAACTAAAGAAAAGTTTTTCAGAGTAAAAGAAACATCCTTTTATGGTTCCCAGGGATCGAAGGGAAGCATGATTAATTCACTGGCTAGATGGTAGAAACAAATTAGCTCAGGTGATGGGAAGGGCAGTATACAATAATAGAGAGGGTAACTTACAAGAAGAGGGAGGGGCACAGAAGAATGATGAAGATAAGTGACAACACAGGGTGGTATGCATGAGCTAAGGTGAAGTAGTGGTAAATAGTGATACATACATAACATTGAAACAACAATGTGTTGTACATAGATAAATGAATTGAGACATAGGCTAAATGGGTAAGGGAAGAAAAGTGTTTTATATATATTACAAATATGTAAAGGTTTGAAAAAGGGCATTTGCTCATGAGTACATACCTTTCCTGCAAACAAACTATAAATGTTGTGGAACACACAGCAGGCAAAATGATGAAAACTTCCTAGATATTATCAAACATTTTAAGGCAGTGAGTTGATGGGCCTGAACCTCAGAACCATAGTCTCATTGGATACCATGGTCAATTAACATAATCCAGTCTAGAAAGACAATGTTCTATATCCCCTACTTGGGTGAGCAGTGTCTTGAAAGCTTATAAGTGGCCATCTAAGGTGCAGCTATTGGTCTCTTTGTGTATGGAAGAAAGTAGAGTGTTAAGAATTGACGAGACTTGGAATCAATTAGTCCAGTGGAGTAATGGGATATGTGAGCATCTGTCTCCACAACTCTGAGATCAGAAGAACTAGATGGTGCCCAGCTACTACTACTAAGTGCTCTGAAAGAGATCGCATTAGAGGGTCCCAGATGGTGTAGGAGAAAATATGGAACAAAACTCAAATTATGTAATTTAAAAAAGACTGAGTTTACTGGTTAAATGCAGACTAGAGGAACCTGAGATTATGACCCTCGACTACCATTCAGGTCTGGAAAGAAACTCACCCTTATGGGCCAATTTTCAGATGAAGAGTAGCTACGTTTATGGGGTGGGATATCAACATTAGTACGGTATGCTCACTGTGGAATGGGTCAATAATTCAAAATCAAAAAGGCAACATTTTCCTAAGGAGAGAGTTGAGATAGGATAGGAAGGTAGGTGGAATGCAAATAGGAACAACATTCCTAATTCATTGTTCAGCTTTCAAATGCATATGGAAATGCAGCAGATTTGCCCAATGTGATAGGACACTTTATTTATTTATTTTGTATTGTATATTATGTGATCGTTTACATGGGAGAACATTAGCCTTGCATTCATCCTATCATATTTCGTTTCATTGCAGCCATACATCATCAAACAGCCAAAGGGTACATCCCACAAGCCTGGCCCCCAGCTGCCAGCACACAGCCCCTTTCCTTCCCTGAGTCCAGAATCCCCAGCCGCTCCATCTCTCCATGTCATCATATCTACCTCCATCTCTGGCATCACTGCTTCTCTGGGTAGGGTCTTACATTCCACTCCTCTCCCTGGATAGTCCTAGGGACCTCCACTCCCAAACTGCAAAATCAAGCACTCCACTCTTTATGTTACAAAACATCTACATTTATATTTTCAACCCTCACAGTTAATCCTGATAGCAATTATTCACTATTGTACCACAAGAGTTTTACCCCATCTCCTTTCATCAGCCCCATCCAGGCAGACTGGAAACCACTCAGTGAAGATTCTACCTTCCCCCACACCCTCTGGAACTAGGCTCCCTCTTCAAAGCTTGTAAGCAGTCACTTCTTGCCTTTGTAGTGCATCCCCCCACCCCCTTTTGGGTAGCCAATATCTAAGTTGCCCATCTCTGTCAACCCTGCGTACTGAGGGGGTGGGAATGATCCTCACTGTAAAGATTTGTTTCCTCTTTTGAACTACTACATCCTTAAGTATAGGTCAAGTTCATCAAATTGTATTAGATTATATTTTTTCCCCCTCTTCTTTCTTCTTCTAGTTGAGTTCTGATCATCCAGCCATTGATGCCAGGGCAAGTAGGTACCATCTGTAAGTATGGGTATTCTTGTGCATCTCCCCTCACTTCATATCAGCTAGACACTTCACTCTCTGCTCTAGTCCTTTGTGGCTATGTCACTGTCTCTGGGTCCAGGAGTCCCCAGGTCTTGCCACACTGCTGGCCAACCAGGTCTCACTCGGGCTTATAGGAGTTTATTGAGTATAGTCAGACTTAACTCACAACTTCATTGCTGTTTTTCCCCCATGTCCCCTTATCAGTGACCAAGGTGGTCACCAGTCAAACCACATGCCTGCTGGTGTATTCCCCTTGAGTATTAATCTTGGCATGTGGTTTGTCCTGAGGGAACCCGACCACTTGCTTTGATGGCTCCGGGATGAACAACTTGCTTGTTGTAGTAGTCAATTGGACTGCCTTTATTTATTTTTCATTTTTCCTGCCAATCTTTCTTTCAAGAAATATCTTCTGTTCTTCTAGCTGCTCCAGGCTGGTCTGCTTGTCCTTTCAAGTGGAAAGTTCCCACCTTAGAAGATTCTTGATGGGGTTCAGGATTCCACCTATGATTTTATGCATTGCAAAGGCTCTGCGGGAAGCCTCTTTCATTGGGCAAGTTCTAGCCCCATTTTAGGTATTCCCATCAGTTATAGGCTGAAGACATACTTATGGTGCTGTCTCTGGCTATTCCTTTCTCTTCCTCTCAAGTGTTTATTTTACAATAGTAGGCAAGGGAAACAAAATTTCAAAAGAAAGCTAAGCATCTTAACATTATTTCTCCTCTTTTACCCATTCATACCATATCTCATTCCCTGTATCCCAGAGCCCTGTTGGTCCAAGGTTGTTGTTGTTAAGTACCACGGAGTCCGTTTGAGGTTATGTATACATTGTTATTTACCTCTGTCCCACTTAGTCCATGCAAACCTGCCTAATTGTTCTCCCATCAGCCTTGTTCTTCCATTCCCCTCCCTCTTCTTATGTATTGCCCCCTGCCCCTCTAGCACCCAAGCTATCCTGTGTCTATTCCATACCCTGTGCTTCTCCTTTCCCCACTCCCTCTACCCACCCCATACATCCCAGTAACCAGCATATAATTTTTTTTCTTTTCCCCTTTTAGGGTTGGTTCTTTTTCGTAATCTTTTACAATAATGGTCCTATGCAATGGATTCCTTTTGTGACTGACTAATTTCACTCAGCATAATGTCCTCAAGGTTCATCCATGTTATCTGGTAACTTGCAGCTTCCATGTTATTCTTCAAGGTAGCATTATATTTCATTTTGTGTATGTACCACAGTTTGTTTATCCATTCTTCCATTGATAGGCACTTAGACTGTCTTTATGTTTTTGCTATTGTAAATAGTGCTGCTATGAACATTGGTGTGCATATATCTACTCATGTTATGGCTCATATTTCTTGTGGGTAAATATCAAGTAGAGGGATTGCTGGATCATAAGGTATTTATTTTTCTTTCGAACCTTCTGAGGAATCACCATATTGATTGCTTTCCAAAGTAGTTGAAGGTCATTTTATTTTTGACTTCTGCTTTTATGGGTGTTGATTGTGGATTCAAGTAAAATAAAACTGGAACAAAAATCAACATATCTTCCATATGTTAAATTCATAAAATGGAGCTCTGATAGCATAGTGGTTATAATTTGGGCTGCAAACCTCAAGGTCAACAGTTTGAAACTACCAGTGGTTCCACAAAAGAAACATGAGACTTTTTGCTTCTGTCAAGATTTATAGCCTCAGAAACCCTATACAAGGTTGCTATAGGTCAGAACTGACTTGACGACACTTAACAACAACAACAAATTCATACAAATGACCTTGATTACTGGTTGTATAGAGACTGGTGGAATCATCTGATCCTTAGTCATCCTTCAATCCTGGAGCTGAATTTACTCCCAGAGCTCAATTTTGATCCAAAAAGTAGAAAAACTATATTGTGAAAACTGGCAGCAGGGAGGTACTACAGTTCAGAACAGTTAATCATAAAGACCAAAAGGGCAGCATTTGCCCACAGAGTTCATAAGGCAGGAAGGGGTAGAAAAGAAAAAGGAATTTGTGGAAAGAGATTATGCTTGGTGGTTCATTTGTGAAAATTATGTTTTCTTCTTGTTGAAGTGTAATCCATACTGAAGACTGTAGTCTTTGATCTTCATCATTAAGTGCTTCATGTCCTCTTTACTTTCAGCAAGCCAGGTTGTGTCATCTGCTGATGTTAAGTTGTTAATGAGTCTTCCTCCAATCCTGATACTATTTTCTTCTTCATATTGTCCAGCTTCTCAGAATATTTGCTCAGCATACAGATTGAGTAAGTATGGTGAGAGTATAGATTGAGTAAGTGTGGTGAAAGAATACAACCCCAACACACAGCTTTCCAGATTTTTAATAATACAGCATACACTTGTTTAAATAACTGCCTAATGACCTGAGTACCAGTAATTGTTCTGGGAATCTCATTTTTCACAATATTATCTATAACTCGTTATGATCCACACAGTCAAATGCCTTTGTATGGTCAAGAAAGCACAAGTAAATGTCTTTCTGGCATTCTCTACTTTTTGCCAAGATCCACCTGGCAAGAATGTCTCTCATTCCATACCCTCTTCTGAACTCAGATTGAATTTTTGGCACTTTACTTCCAATGTGCTATAACCATTTTTGAATTGTCTTCAGTAAATTTTGTTTTCTTGTGATATAAAATATGTTGCTCTGTAGTTTCCTCTTTTCCTTGGAGTGGGCATGAATATGGATGTCTTCTAGTTGGTTGACTAGGTTGATCTTCCAAATTTCTTGGCATGAATACCTCCTGTACTGCATCTATTTGTTGCAACATTTTAACTGGTATTCTGCCAAATCCCGGAGCCTTGTTTTTCACCAGTGCCTTCAGTGCAGTGTAGGTTTCTTTCTTTAATACCATCAGTTCCTGACCAAATGCACCTCCTGAAATTGTTGAACTCAGACTTTTGTGTGTGTGTGTGTGGTTACTCTATGAATTCCTTCCATCTTCTTTTGATTCTTTTTGTATCATTCCAGAGTGCAGTCATAGAATTCTTCGATATTGTAACTTGAGGCTTGAATCTTTTTCTTTATTTCTTTCAATTTAACAAATTATGTGCATGTTCATCCTGTTGCTTTGTGTTCTCAAGCTGCCCTTTGAACTTTTCTGATTAGCTCTTTCACTTCGTCATTTCTTCCTTTTGCTTTGGCAACTCTACATTTAAGAATAAGTTTTAGAATTCCTTCTGACATCATTTTTCATCTTGTCTTTTTCCTATTTTTTTTTAATGTTTTATTGTGAATTATATGATAGTTTACATGGGAGAACATTAGTTTTACATTCAGTCTATCATATATCGTTTCATTGCCATGGTTACAATCCCCTCCATGCATCATCAACCAACCAAAGTGTATACCCTGCAAGCCTGCCCCCTACACTACCTCCCACCCCCACAGTCTTCAGCACACAGTTGCTCTCCCTCTCTGTGTCTAAAGTCCCCAGATGGAGTGTTCCATCACTCCACATCATCATCTTTGCTTCCATTTCAGGCATCACTGCTTCTCTGGGTAGGGTCCCACTCTTGGCTCTTCTCTATTGATGGTCCTAGGGACCTCCGCTCCTAGACTGGAAAGTTAATCACTCCCTTCCTTGCTATAAAATGTCTACCTTTACATTTCCAACCCTTTTTCCTATTCTTTTTAAATGACATTATGTTTTTAATGATCTTTCGCTATCTTCATGTTTGAGTTCCTTGATACTATCCCAAAATTCATTTGCTCCTTAGTTAATAGTATTCAATGTGGAATAAATGCAAGGTTATATTTTGGCTTATGTGGATTTGTTTGAATTTTATTCAACTTCAACTCAAATTATATAATATGAGTAATTGATTATCTTTTCTGCAGTAGGCCTCTTGCGTTGTTCTGGCAGATGGGAATGAGCTTCTCTATTATCTCTTTCGGCAGATGTAGTTGACTTGATTCCAGTGTATTTCAACCAGCAAAATTCATGTGGCCATTGACAATGCTGAAAAAAGTGCTTGCAATAAGTGTCGCTGTTCTTGCAAAATTCTATCTGTAGCATCATTTCTATCACTAAGGTCATAGTTTCCAGTTACTGTTCCTTATTGTTTCCAACTTTCACATCCTAATTTCCAGGATTATTAATGAATTTAATCAATTTCAGACTGTAGACGTTAGTAAAAATCTGCAATTTCTTCCTCTTTGGCATGTATGGTGGACACCTAAACTTGAATAACATTCCAGTAGTATTTATTGAAGGAGCACTAGTGGCATAGTTGAGCTGCTAACCACAAGGTCAGAAGTTTGAATCTACTAGCTGCTCCATGGGTGAAAGAAACAATTTTCTGCTCCTGTTTTTTTAAAAAAGGGAAAAAAAGCTGGTTGCGAAGTGAGATTCTGCATGTACTTTCATTAGTGTGATCCTTGGGCAAATGTCTTCTTGCAGGACTCAGTTTCTTCATTTATAGTATGAGGGCATTGGTTCATTAGGTAATTTCTAATATCTCTTTTAACTCTAAAAGTGCATGATTTCATAATTATAAGCAAAGGCTTAGAACTATGTTTTAAATAGGATTTGGTGGGATTGTGATCCCAAGAGGAAAGACCTGTGCTTTTCTAAGTGACTTTGAGTTCATTGAGAATGAACACGTTCTTGTTTCATTAGTTGTTGTTAAGTGCCGTGGAGTTGGTTCTGACCCATAGCGACCCTGTACAGGGTTTCCGAGGCTGTAAATCTTTACAGGAGCAGAAAGCCTCAT
>NW_006408676.1:2918215-2918661 GCF_000296735.1 Chrysochloris asiatica | reverse complement strand
AAAGCCTTTGTGTAGCCAATAAAGCACAGGTAAACATCCTTCTGATATTCTCTGCTTCCAGCCAAGATCCATTGGACATAAGCAATGATATCTCTCGTTCCACGACCTCTTCTGAATCCAGCTTGGACCTCTGGAAGTTCTCTGTCAGTGGATGATTGTAGCCATTTCTGTATTACCTTTAGCAAAACTTTACTCTCTTGAGATATCAAAGAGATTGTCCAATGATTTTCGCATTCTGTTGGGTAACCTCTCTTTGGAATGGGCACAAACATTGATCTCTTCCAGTCAGTCGGCCAGACAGTTGTCTTCCAAATTTCTTGGCAGAGAGGAGTGAGTGCCTCCTGTGCCGCTTCACTTTCCTGAAAGATTTCAATTTTTATTCCATCAATTCCTGGTGCCTTGTTCTTTGCCACTTCTTTCAGTGCACTTTGGACTTCCTCTCTGAG
>NW_006408676.1:2887789-2913585 GCF_000296735.1 Chrysochloris asiatica | reverse complement strand
TCTACTCCCGTAAAGATTTACACCCTCGGAAACCCTGTACAGGGTCGCTATGGGTCGGACCCGACTCGATGGCACTTAACAACAACAACAACAAGCATACCCTAAACACCTGGTAGAAACTGTGTTCATGTTGACGAGACCAGAAGAAATATCATGTGTTCACAATGGTGTTTTTGACAGGCCAAGCATTCTGATGAGTAGTGACCCCAGTGGGTGAGGTGGCTCCCTACCCTGTCTGCTGAAGATTATGTATCATTTCCCTTCTCCTTTCTTCAGATTTACGTACTTGTCAGTCATGAAAGGTTTTTAAGCTTTTGGATACTGAATTACATTTCAAGATAAATGTAAATTAATTTAGTTTACTGGTACCTCTAATCAACAAATTATGTTTTTCTCTCAAATAAATCTTGTAGATTAATTAAATGTGACTTTTTCATTTAGAACTAATGTTTATCTCCCCTGGCCCCTTGAATGAATTATGCTAGTTTAAATAATTCAGTGATCTTACTATATTTCCATTGATTGGTTGACATATCTTGACTCACCGAGAGTATAGTCCTAAAGGACCTATGTTAAAAACAGTGTCCTCACCAGGTACAAATCACAAGTAGTTCATTGAAACTCATAAAATAAATACAAATGTTAGGTCTTCTTATGATCTTAGCCTACACTTTTAAGTAAAATCAAACCACTACCCAAAAACAGAAAAAAAAATAGTTCATATCTTTCCCAGTTTTCAATTTTACTCATTTTTTATGCTCAGTGGAAACAATTTACAATCAAAGAGAATCTCTGTGACTTAGTAACATAGACACAGGTTAAGACATTTCAGTGTTCTCCTTGCCACTAAAATAGGCAAACTCCTATGCAAAAGCTCAAAATATTTGGACCTTCTAGAGGATTAACTATGGGATCTGAACACAAGTTTCAGTGTGCAGCTGATACCACAGCTGTTGGAGTGGAGACAGAACAGTGCCAGCTGAGTTGCTCACACCAGGGAGGACAGTGACTAGGTAGGTATGGAATGAGAGAGCCTGCATGACCTCAGTTCTCCTAGCCAGACCATACTTCTTGTGATGATCCATGCTGCTCTCCTTAACTGTGAACTGATGTTAGACTCTTTTTGAAAAAAACTCACTGGAATTGGTTCCTTATTGCCCATGCCAGAACTAGTCTTGCCCCACAAGAAACTTCAATTTGACACAATATGAAAGAGGCATTCCAGGCTCATGCCAGGATTTACTGCCATTGTGGTGAAGCAGGAGCCAACAAAAGATACATAGGTTTGGTCTAGAGTTTTGCTCAAATTAAAATGAGATAAACTGTGCAAACACAGTTTGATATCTGTAGAACAGGTGTCTGACTTGTAAACAAGAAAGCAGGAATTTGGTTGATATTTGTTAGGTAGAGTATGGGAGAGGGACAGTTCCATCCCAAGTTTAATAATATAAATTTCAGATTTCATCATGTTCTCTTTTGTTCTAACATCTGTAGGCCCCAGGAAGCTATGTTGTTGTTGCTAAGTGCCATCGAATCAGTCCCAACTCATAGTGCCCCTGTATAGGATTTCCAAGGAGCAACTGCTGAGTTTGAACCACTGACCTTGCCATTCAAACCAACTTTGTGCTCCAGCACATTAACCCACAGCACCACACCTGGAGTCTGCCTGGAAACTGTAGCCAAGCAGAAAATCTCCTACAAAGGTCAATTGCTGGCTTGCTCTCACTAGACTAGAGCTCAATTGCCCCAGGGAAATGAACAAAGGTGATAAAGAGTATAGAATGAAGGAGGGTGTGGAAGGAGGCATTGAATGCTGGCTTCCAAATTAATACCTTTTTTTTCCTCATTCTGCATTCAAAACCAAATACAGTAGATTCACTTCAGCTTCAGGCAGTTTCATCTGTGAAGTCAGAAAGTCTGGGAAGGAGAGAATATGGGAGGCACAGGGAAAATGTATAGAATGCATTATTCATTCTGCATTATCAGATAATGAGATGTTCCAAATGAGTGAGTCTTCTAGATAACTGAATCTTTCTTCTCAACATAAAAACTTTTAAAAAATGTTAACCATATTTATATATTTGGTTTACAACAAATTAGAAGTACTTCTCTACCTTGAAATAGAATAACTAGTTATAATGTGACCATATCTTGCTTATTTCTCATCATATTTTAAGCAGGTATTAATACCAACTAATTATATCTAACTCTCTTACAATAATACTTCGATGTGTGCCCTTCTGTGGCCTGAAGTTTTTGAGCTTTCCTCACTGGTGAGTTAGACCCAACTGGACAGCAACTAATGACATAATTTCCCTGTTGAATGGATGTAAAGTAGATAAATGTGTTCTAGACACCAAGAACAAGACCTATGTCAATATATATTGGATTGCTAAAATCTATTGGCATCTCTCTCATAGCACTGAAAACACAAGTTGAGTGAGAAATTTAGAGCTCATTTAGGGTCCTTGAAAACAACTCTTCCTTGGTTGTATTATTTTAAAAAAAAAGTCAGATAACTGAAGATTCTGCTCAGTAAGCTCACAGGTAAATATTGGAGGAAAGAGGGATCCATTCCATACAAGAGGAAAATTTCCAGTTTCTGGTTTTGTGTATCCTCCTAAGGTAGGAAAGCCTCATACTTAGGGAGGCCACATAGTCTCCATAATTTTTAGTACATTCTTTCTTATAATGTGATAACCAAATCAAAAGTGTCAGCATCTTCTGGGAACTTGTTAGAGCTATAAATACTTGAACCCCAACCCAGGCCTACTGAATCAGAAACTGAGCAAGAAACATTGCAAACTGTGTTTTAAATGATCTCCATATGATTCAGATACCATTGTACTGGTATTACAGGAGGCCCTGAAAAATCAAAATCAGAATTAAGGAAAATACAGAAAAAGTTATTTGTTTCTCTCCACTCTTTCTGATTGTAACTTGCAAGGATTTATTGACCAGTCACATTGGGCTCAAAGGCCGATTTTCAGGTAGACCTCACATTTCAGGAGTGGCCCTTGATTTAGTAGACAGATATTTATTTTGTAGTGTGCTGAGTAAGGGTCCATCTGTCAATAAGGGAGGCTCAATAAAGCACTCCTAAAAAAGAAACATGAAAACTCAAATGTCAGTTTACAGATTTGCAAATGAACCAAACCTGCTATGTTGGTTATCTCATTGATTCTGTTAGTCCGTTTTCCTCCCATGAAAAATCTAAATGGGAAATTCAATTTTAATTAGAAGGTGGCTAGAATCAAGCAAAGGAGACACAATTGACCTATTCAATTGGTTTATGATATCTGGTTATTTTGACAAAAGCCACCCATCTTCACAGAGAAGATGAATTCTTCCATGGGATCATTATCTTTCCTTGAGAAGTACTGGGTGAAAATTGACACCTCCATTCTCTCAAACTAATTTTCTATGCTTCTAGATTTATCCCCTCCTGACTGAAGACTTTACTTAGAGATACTAGTGCTTACTTAGAGATACTTTACTTAGAGATACTAGTCACTGGTGTGATGTAGTAGGAAAAACACTGGACTGCTGTTAGAAATGAATCCCGATGTCACATAAACGACACTCGGTGAGACTAAATTACCTTGGCAAAGTAAAATTTACTCCTGCAAGAGGGTGCCTGCGCATAGCTGTACATACACGAACGGGCTAGCAAGCACACTGAGTGGGCAGTCCACTCGGGTTTTTAATCCCTGACACGAGTCTCAACGCTGTGTCTCACCCTATTGGCTAGGGTTTTGACCGCACAATCTATTCCCTTACCCGGTTGGCTAGTTCAAATTTTTAAGGCGCACATTCCTACTTTAGGAAAAGAAGAGAGCGATCATAGTCTTTGCTCCAGTTAGTAGTTTAAGGAAAAAGAAAGTTATCATAAATTCCTTACTCCAGGAAGTGGTTTAAAGAAAAAGAAAGTGACTATAAATTCTTTACTCGCTTCAGGAAGTAACCAAAGAAAAAGAGAGAGATCATAAAGTCTTTACATCAGGAAATAAAAAAAGTTACCCGAATATAATAAACACGATTATAATTTTTTTCCTACAATTCCGCCCCCCCTTTTTTTTAAGGAAGTAAAAGAAAAAAAAAAAAAAAAGTCACCTGAGTACAATAAACAGGATTATAATTTTTTTTTTTTCTTTTTAGACTTCCTCATTCTTTTCTTCAAATTTTGCAAGGAGATGTTGACTTTGGTGTTCATATGTTTCTAGGTGAAAAGGGTTATTTTCATATGGCGGTGGGGGTTGTTTGGATAAGGCTGTTTCTGTGAGTTTTAGAACTAATTCTCTTATACAGGATATAATACAGCATCTCATTAGTGTTAATATGCTAAATACGATAATTAGAGATGTAAGAACTGAAGTCATAAGTCCTTTCCATTTCTAAAATCACTTTTCTATGATATTAGAAAAGGGATCATCTATGCCTGAATTTTCAGCAAGTTTATTAGCTAAGGTGGTCAGCCCTTGTAATGCTTTGGTAATGGTACTATCAGAATGAAAGTACAACATTGGACTCCGATCACGACACATACTCCTCCTTTTTCTGTTAATATCATATCTAGGGCTAACCTGTTTTCTTAGGCCATTTTGCTAGTAGGTCCTAATTGTTCAGCTATTCTTGTTATAGCATCTCTGGTATAATTTACAAATCTTTGTTGATTATAATAGATGTAGTTAATCCAGTCTATATTTTTGTTAATGGTTGACCACTAGAATAGTACAGATTCAAACTCTGCAGCTATTTGGTTTCTTGCTTTGAATTCATTGGGGGATCTCCTATACTGTCTATGTAAATATGGGGATTGAAAGACCCATGGGGAGTAGTTACACTTCTTTTGACTTTATGTCTGTTTCTTGTAGTTGTTGGCTGATGGAATGCTAGGGTGAAAGGGATGGCCAATTGCAACAGAGAACAGGTGCTACTCTATTTTGCCGGTAGAGCCTTAAACAGTTGTTTCCCGCAGTACCACTAGACATCTGCTCATGGAATAGCTAGGGCTGACTGATTTGGGAGCTCTTTGAAGACTCTGTGCTCGCTGCATCCCGTCAGGTTTCTGATGAACATCAAATTCCCCCCTTGTCTGGAGAGACACGAAGTGAAATTGGCATTCGAGGTCGGAGGCCTAATGGTCCTCAGGGGCTGACCCATAAGACCCCTGACATTAGGGACAGTGACAATGAGTTACAGGATTCATTGCCCCAGGCTATGGGGTCCTGGAATAGAGCAACCATACAGTGCATGCCCTGATGGACTGAGGACCATCTGAGTGGAAAGGGGACCACTTGGGCTTCCGGTCTTCCTGTTGCAGAGGCATAATGCTCTTATTTAGAGTGCAAACAGAATATTTAATCTATTCCAACCAAGCATTCGCGTCCCCATATACTGTTTCTATAGCTATAGTTTGTCTTAGGTCTTTAACTTACATAATTGTCACTTTGGAAGGGTCATTTCCTGAACTTAAGGTGGGGGTACTAGATCTGAATCATTTCTAGAATTCTGTGTTTGAGTTCTATCTTTGGTAAAGTTAGGCCTTGAATTTTGTCTAATTAGTTTTTGAGAGGAGATTCCTATAGGATCTTTTCCTGTAACATCAGCTCCCAATCTATAGTTCCCTATTATTGAAGGTTCTCTAGTCATGGTTTTAGGATTATCTATAATTAAGAGTAATGGATTGATTGCATTCTTAGGATTTGCAATGGGGGGCTGGTGTAGACCTTCGTATGAGCTAGAATTCCATTACCGATATTGGGTGGTCCATCAAACATCATTCCAGTTATTACAGAGACCTCTCAAGGCACTATATTTATGTTTGTTTCTCACTGTTTAAAAGGGGAAGGACATTTATCAACATTGGACAATTGTCTCTGAGACTTCTCTTGTCTGCATGGGACAACAGAACAGGGAGAGATGCCATAGTTGTATCTACTATTAATTTGATTGGCTGGTCATAGGCAAAATCGCTTTGCATCTCCCTCATGGCACAGGTACATTTTACCTATATTAGCTTCTAAACCCAAACCATGTTGTCAGGGACACATTAGAACTCTTGAGCCCTAGACCCTTCTTATTCTGGCTTCGTATTTACCCCTGTACTCTGAGTTCTCTCTTACTATAAACAGGGATCAAGGAAGTGAGTAAGACATTTCTAGTCCAACAAGAATGGTAATACTGAGAAGACTAGCCTCGAAACAAAGATACGGATATCAAGACCTGAAACCCTAATTGACGCAGCTGGCCACAGACAGAAGAACCATGAAGATAATGCCTAGAGCTGACAACTGCAGAAGGAACTCCATCTGCAATAAGTCTGCATCTTTTGATGAATATTCAACATATCATTCCTCTTAATCAATGTTTTAGCCTATTCTTAGAGGAAGAGAACCTATACCTTTATAAGTTCCAGTGCACCCACATTTTACCAGGTCTGAGAAGCGGCAACTCAGTGGGACTAGTTCTTTAGACCCCCGAGAGCCAGAGGGACCAAGGAAAAACGTGACAATCAGGCAGAGGTGTGGCAAGGCAGCCTCTCAGCTTCTATCCAGGGTCACTTTGAGAGGTTCCCTAGGTGAAGAATGTGTTTCCCACCAGTAACTACATTTCTCTTGGGGAGAGTCCTTTTTACTGGTTCCTTTATTTGAGTAGTTAGTCCACTCCTCCGTGGCTGGCTGCCTCAATGGTCAACTGTATCTGGGAAGGGCCCCCACAGTTTGGCTGGAGTCTGTTCTCTTTCCAGGTCTTAATCAGCATCAAGTCTCGTGGTCAGAAGTGATGAACACTGAATTTGACGGGATGGGTTTGGACCAAAAATTCTTTTAATGTCTACAGCATAATATAGTTTTCCTCCTCTTAAAAAGACGAAATACATACATACAGGGTAGCCCACATTTTAACAACAACAGCAAAAAGGTTTTCAATTTAGAAAGAGTATTGGTACACCAAATATCTTTTTTTTTTCCTAAATATCTTTTAAAACAGTATTTTGTTCTCAGAGGAGCTGAAACATTAATACAAAAATAAAATACATACAAACAAAGTCTTGAGCAATGTACAATTAAAAAAAAATGGTTATCGCAACAACTAAACAAATCTTTAACTATACTTTAAATGGATTAATTTATAAAATTTTACTGTAGAAATCAAATCAAAGATATTAAAATAGAACAAAACAACTTCTCAGTGCCTGATTCACATTTAAGTTTCACCTTGTATGGGTAAACGCAGAATTTTGCATTGTAAGCTCAAACAGCCTATGTCTACATTTATCTTAAGAATTCTATTTGAAAAACTACCATATTGACTGTAGATCTTTTCTCCCTTCTATGGGAATAAGGTATTGTCTTCTACAGACCACCTCCCCCACCACCTACCTCTTTTTTCTTTCCTTTCCATTTTGGCCTTTCCCTCTTAATATGTCTTACTTTTTCACATTTAAAGTATCTGTTTTCTCCTCTGGCTGTTTTTGGGTTCCTCTCTCCTCCTGTTTTGTCCTGACTGTGGGAGTTGGGATCCCAAACAGCATTGGTTAATTATCCTTCCCTGAGTTGCCTGCCAGAAAGAGGTGGTGGTGGTTTGGAGTCGATTCTGACTGATAGTGTCTCTATATATGGTTTCTAAGGCTGAAAACCATTACAAGAGCAAAAAGCTTCATCTTTTTCCCATGGAACTGCTGGCAGTTTCAAACTGCTGACCTTGAGGCTTGTAGCCTGATTTGTAACCATTATGCTACTAGAGCTCCTTGTCCTAAGGTTGACAACATAGTTTTGGCTTTCTGTTTCTGTTTTTCTCTATCCTGTTTTACACAGACCTTTTCAATATCTTATAATAGTTCTTCCATAGACCTGTTTTCCTAGTTTTCTATTCTTTTTGTGTCCTTTTACAAATATCAGGCCAAGTATTAGTGACAAAACGGAACTTTAACACTCCCTGGCCCAAAGGATTTTTTTTTTTTTTTTTAATGGGGGTGTTGGTCTCCTGAAGCAGTTAGGGGTACACTGAGGATCCCAATTTCTCCTCTTCCTAAGTGACTTTTCAGAGGAGAGTTCAGTGTTGTGAGTTGAGGGGGGGGTGGGGAGTGTAGGAGAAAGGGCAGGATTGTAAGGCAGGGGGTAGAGAGAAAAGGGGGTCCCAAGGGGAAGAAAGTTTTTCTTTCTTCACCTTGTTATCCCTTGTCTTAAGTGCAAATAGGACAATAGGACCCTGTCTCCAGCATAGGGCATAATCTATTTCCTCCTGAGGGATAGGAGTTTTCTTATTGACATATTCAGTTAAAGATTGGCAGACCCAGTCCTCCTCTGAGTCAAATTTAGGCCAAAAGACAGTTTTAAAAATTGGTTCCTGTGTCCAAAAGAAACAGCAATATCTTATCATTTGTTATTTTTATTTCCCTTTAGTCCGAGGGTTCTCTTTGCAGTATTTTAACATTAATCCCAATGGTCTATCAAAGGGGATTTTGTTGTTTTGGATCCCATTTTCTCTAGAGATTCTTTTACTAATGTTATTTCCCACCCCAGCTACCTGGTTGTGTTTCCAAAGAGGCTCAACCTACCCCTATACTTGGAGGTTTCTTGCTCTCTTTATTTTCGCTTCGTCCGTCTCCGGCCGCTTCCCTCTCCGGAACGTTGGACCCCTCTTAGCAATTGGCGTGTTGGTATAAACCTCCGACTTAGATCGAATCCTTGACTCGATACCGCCCTCAGTCGTATGAGGTGGTCACGGAACCACGGATCAGGACTCCACCCTCGCTTTGTGCCCAAGGCACGTCTCATTCACACAACCACCAACCACCAAAGGAAGTACTGTTCGCCCCCGCGATTTTCCTTACCTTTGGTTTGTGCACGAAGTTACCTGGTTGCCACGTGGTGCTCGAGTAGGCCTTTTTCCCACTTTGCCAAGGATCCGGATTTACTCGCTTCCTTGGGAGGCTTCAGCAGATCTCACCTGAGGGCTGCTGTAACTGGACAGCAGGACGCGTCTCCCTGAGAGGAGAAGGCTAAAGCTGCTTCCCAAAGGGAATAGGAAATCCCTTCCGAGCCCCCAAATTGTTAGAAATGAATCCCGATGTCACATAAAAGACACTCGGTGAGACTAAATTATCTTGGCAAAGTAAAATTTACTCCTGCAAGAGGGTGCTTGCGCATAGCTGTACATACATGAACAGGCTAGCAAGCACACCGAGTGGGCAGTCCACTTGGGTTTTTAATCCCTGACACGAGTCTCAAGGCTGTGGAAAAAGAAAGTAACTATAAATTCTTTACTCGCTTCAGGAAGTAACCAAAGAAAAAGAGAGAGATCATAAAGTCTTTACATCAGGAAATAAAAAAAGTTATCCGAATATAATAAACACGATTATAATTTTTTTCCCACAGCTGTAGGATAAGCAATGAATGCTATTAACTATAAGGTCAGGGCTTCAAACCCCCAGCCACTCCTTGGAAACTCTATTTAGGGTTGCTATGAGTTGGAAAACCAACTCAATAGCACTTAAAAAACGAACAAAAGAAAATTATTATTAAAAAACTATTGCTTGTCATGATCTAACTTTATGTTACTGTGTTAAGTATGTAAGTAGTAAAATATGTTCCATTTCAGCAATCTTCAGGTGTGCAGTTTAGTGTTCAACCACTGCCCTTGCTCTTCTCCATTTTTTCTATCACCATTCTCCTCTTTACTTTGACTCCTCCCTTTTCTCTTCCATACATCCTTGGTAACTGCTAATGAATTTTTATTTCGATACATTTGCCAATCCTAGATGTTTCATGTAAGTGGGATCATAAAATATATGTTCTTTTGTAGCTGACATATTTCATTTAGCATGGTATTTTCTAGGTCCATCCATGTTGTAACATGCATCAGAAGTTCATTTTTCTTTATAGCAGAATAACATCCTACTCTACAGGGAGCTTCCAAAAATTCATGAAAAAAAATCCCATTGTCTTTTAATTCTATTTTACCACAAATCTTTTGATGCTCCCTCATATATGTACATACTGTATATCATCTTATCCATCCATATGTTAATAGACTTGTGGACTGTTCCTACCAGTAAGCTATTGTGAATAATGCTACAGTGAGCATTGGTGCAAAAGCATCTATTTGCATTGCTTACTTTAAATTCTTTAGGTTATATACCTAGAAGTGTATTTACTATAACATACAATAATCTTGTGTTTACCTTTTTGAGGAACTGCACCATTTTACAATCCATCAGCAATGGATGAATGCTCCTGTTTCTCCAATCCTCCTCACCAGCTATTGTTTCCATTTGCCACTTTATTAGGGAGGGAGCATGGAATGAGCAGATGACTATAAATGACTTGAGGTGGGGGTAAGACCTCTGCTCCAAACACACCCTCCCAGACCCACACTGGTATTTACTATACTCTTGTTCCTTTGATGTTGAAGCAAATGGGAGATAGGGGATTTAATAATAATTCTACACTTGTTTTCTAAGGAAGACCCAATTCTCCAAAATACCCACTGTCATTTTTATCCTTTTCCCTTTCATGCCTATGATCTAAATAAATATTTTCATTTATTTCATCTACCTTCCCAATCCCTATATTGACTATTAGTCAGCTTGGCAGATTGTTAGTTGTGACCAAGGTTAAAGAGGAAAAGAAAGGCTAGGTGTCCTGAGTCTCCAAACACACAGACATGCACACACACACACACACACACACAAATTATTTATAAGCCCCTTTATAACTCTCTTTATTCTGAATCCTCCCCAATGTGCTTTCTGCTCCTGGCACTTTCAGTGGTGCTGTGTTTAACTGTAATAAGTTTTTATCACTTTGAGAAGTACCACAGCAGGCTCTCACTTAGGCTCTTATTTCATATCCCTAGAAAATATGAAATCAATTGGAAATTAATCATTATTGTCCAAAGGGTACTTTGGATCTCTCCCCTCCACCTCCATCCAATGTGCATTGCTTGGCATAATCTCCAGTATGGGAGAAGCCCTCGTTGTAATATTTAGTTGGTATAGAAATGTCCAACAGATATCTTTATGGGCTTTTAACTAAACTTCTTTAAAAACACCTGTCACTTTATTGTACTGTGGTGACTTGCATGTTGCTGTGATGCTGGAAGCTACGTCACTGGTGTTTCAAATTCCAGCAGGGTCACCTTTGTAGGTGTATGAATACTATCCAATAGCAGACAACATTGTAGTTCAAGAAAGATCTTGAAATGTTCTTTTTTACATTGAAAGTGACACCATTCTTATTCAATTTTTCGTTCTTGGCATAGTAAACTATATCATTGTCAGATTCAAAATGGCCAATACCAGTCCATTTCACATTTCAGCTCACTAACGTCTAGGATCTTGTTCCTTATGCACTTCATTTCAGTTTTGGCAGCTTCCAATTTTAATAGATTCATACTTCATACATTTCATGTTCTGATTATTAATGGATGTTTGCAGCTGTTTCTTCTCATTTTGAGCTTTGTTCCATTTACATCATTATGGTTAACTCTATATTGAGGAGGCAGCCCTTCCCCATTCATATTTTTAGTGCCTTGCAACTTGAGGAACTCTTCTTTAGACAATGTTATACATGATAATGTTCTGCTGTTATTCATGATGTTTCTACTCTGGTTCTGTATGTGATAATATTCTGCTATTCATGAGGTTTTCAATGGTTAAACATTCAGAAATCATCTGCCTCTGTCCTAGTCTGTCTTAATCTGGAAGTTCAACTGAAACCTGTCCACAATGGTTGACCCTGCTTGTATTTAAAATACTTGTAGTTAAGAGTCTAGCATCACAGTGACACACAAGCCACCTCTGTATGACAAACTGACAAATAAGTAGTGGGATGCTGGATTAGCTTGATAGTAATTTGCAAAACCAACAATTTGTTGATTGCAAATAACTTTTCTCAACAACATAAATGGTGACTATATATGTGGACCTCACCAGATGGATCACACAGAATTCAAACTTTGTACATCTGTGGGAAGAAATGACGGAGAAGCCCAATAACATCAGCCCAAACAAGGCTGGGAACTGTCTGTGAAATAGACCATCAATTTATCACAGTTAGATTCATACTGATACTGAAGAAAATAGAAAACAAGTTTGGGGGGTGGGGGGCTTATTTATGACCTTGAGTATATCCTACCTGAATTTAGATACCATCTCAATAACAGATTTAATGGATTAGACACTAATGGCCGAGGACCAGAAGAGTTGTGGGATGACAACAAAATTATACAAGAAGAAAGCCAAAAGTTGTTAAAAAGACAGGGAAGAAAGATAAGAAGGGATTTCAGAAGAGACCTCAAAACTTGCTCTTGAACATTAGCTAAAGTGCCTCTGAGAAATGATGAAGTAAAATGGCTCAATAGGAAATTACAAATAACATCTTGAAAAGACACAATACTATATTGCAATGAGATGTGCAAAGACATAGAGTTAAAAATCAAAAGAGAAGAACATGCTCAATATATCTCAAGCTAAAGTAATAAGGAAAAAATTTGAGTCTTGTCTTGCAATATTGAAAGGTTCTATGGGTAAAACATTTGATGATGAAGGAACTATCAAAAGAAGATGGAAGGAATATACAACACTGTACCAAAAAGAACCAGTCGATGTTCAGCCATTTTAGGAGGTTATTGTTGTTGTTGTTAGGTGCCATCGAGTCAGTACCGACCCATAGTGACCTTATGCACAGCAGAACAAAACATTGCCCCATCCTAGGCCAACCTCACTACTGTTGCCACGCTTGAGTCCATTAATGCTGCCACTTGGCCAATCCATCTTGTTGGGGGTCTTCCTCTTTTTCTCTGACCCTCCACCTTACCAAACATGATAACCTTCTCTTGTGCATGTGAAAGTTGGACAGTGAATAAGAATACCTGTATCAGAACTGTGGTGTTAGCAAAGAATACTGAAAGTATCATGGACTTCCAGAAGTACATACAAATCTGGGAGGAAGTATAGACAGAATGCAACTTAAAAGTGAAGGTGTTGAGATATGTCTCATGTACTTTGTGTTGTCAGAAAGAAGAAACCACTGGAAAAAGACATGTTGTTGTTAAGTGCCATTGACTCAGTTCCAAGTCATAGCGACTCTGTTCAGGGTTTCTGAGGAGTAGCCTTGTAAGTTTGAACTGCCGACCTTGTGTTCAAACCAGCCATGCAATCTGGGGTTTATACTACAGTACCATAACAGGACTCCAGGAAAAGGACATAATTCTTGTTAAAGTGGTTGTAGTTGTTAAGCAACCCATTATAGGGTTTCCAATGAGCAGCTGGTTTGAACCACAGACCTTGTTGCTCACAGTCCAGTGCTTATACTACAGCCCCACTCCAGGAGTCCTAGTAAAGTAGAGCATTAGAAAAAGAGAAAGACCTCCAATGAAAAGGATGGACAGGGTAGCTGCAACAATGGACCCAAATGTAACAGCAATTGTGAGGATGATGTAGGACTGGCAGTGTTTTGTTCTGTTGTATACAGGGTCACTATGAGTTGAAACAGACTCCACTGCAGATAATAACAAATTCAAAAAAGTAGGTTTATCTATTTTAGGGAAATAAAACCACTTTCCAGTAAGTAAATGGTGTGTTAGCAAGATGAATTTTCCCTAAGTGAATAGATCTCATGAAGACCTACTTAGAGACAGATTTTTATTATCGCTGGAAATAAAGTGACATTATCATCTCTGTTGAATTTGCAGTATGGCAGATCTACTTGCCAGGTTCCCTGTCCCTCGCTTTTTAAAAGTTTCTAGAACTATCCATCCTCTCTGCCTACTTCTCTATCATCCTGGAACTCAAACACAGAGGTATTTAAGTGTAACATGTCTTAGTCCCTGTCTAAGCAGTGTCTGCTCTGACTCATCCCATCAAAATCATTTTGTTGAATAATACAGACAAACAGGGAAATGATAAATCCCTCTGTGTCAAGATCAACTTAGCTACACACTTCTCACCTTTTTATGCTCTTAATTATGCAATCTTTGTATGGTTAAATTTCAGTATTTTTCATAGACAATAAAAGGTATTTTATAAATTTTAGTTCAAATAAAATGAGGGTCCTCCTACCCCACTGAGTGTGTGCACGGCGTGATCATCACCCTCTTTATTTTTGTGTGTCCTGGAGGCCATATTTCTCTGGTCACATGTATTTAAATTGGTCTTTACTTGTGGCACCCACATTTATGAGGAGTGCCAGTCTAATTTGTGTTTCTGTTCAGAGATAAATTATTATCATAAGTCTTTCAAAGTGACTGATTCCTTGTTACATCTCCCCTTTGCCTATTGCTGTGAAAAGCAAGACCTCAAGGAATCTTGCTATTGTCCAGCGCTAACATACACAAATGTACCCAATTTCCTGCTCATTTCAATGTACTGAGAAGGCAGAGTACGCCTGGAAATTTTTTAATGAACAGTATTTCAAACTAGGGTGGTGCTGCAGGTTAATGCGCTGGAATGTAAAGTCAGTTTGATCACAAGGTTGGCAGTTCAAGCTCACCAACTGCTCCTTGGAAACCCTATACAGGGTCACTATGAGTCAGATATGACTCAACAGCACTTAACAACCACAAAATCTGACTATGTCACCTGTAGTGTTCTACGTACATTATTTACACATTTAATATTTACAACAATCTTATTACTTAAGTGCTAATATTATACTTATTTTATAGATGAAAAAATTGAGGCATAAATAGGCTGAGTTGTTGTTGTTAGGTGCCACTGAGTCTGTAGCAACCCTCTGCACAACAGAATGAAACACTGCCCTATCCTCACAATCATTGCTATGCTTGAGCCCATTGATAAGGCAAACTCTGCCAATCCATCTCAGGAGGGGGTTTTCCTGTTTTTCTCTGACCCTCCCTCCGCCTACCTTACCAAACATGATATCCTTCTCCAGTGACTGGTCCCTCCTGACAATATGTCTGAAGTATGAGAGATGAAGTTTGGCCATTCTGGCCTCCAAAGAGCATTCTGGCTGCACTTCTTCCAGTGGATCTGTTGGTTCTTTTGGTAGCCCATGATATTTTCAATATTCTCCTCCAACGCATAACTCAAAAGCATCAATTCTTCTATGATCTTCCTTATTCACTGTCCAACTTTTGCATGCATGAGATTCATGAAAATACCATGGCTTGAGTTAGGCACACCTTAGTCCTCAAGCTCACATCTTTGCTCGTCAACACTTTAAAAAGGTTTCATGCAGCAGATTTACCTGATACAATATGTCATTTGATTTCTTGACTGCTGCTTCCATGAGTGTTTGTGGTTGATCTGGAAAAAAAAAAAAAAATGAAGTCCTTGACAACTTCAATCTTTTCTCCATTGATAAGAATGTTGTTTATTAGTCCAGTGGTGAGGTTATTTGTTTTCTTTACATTGAGATGCAATCCATATCGAAGGTTGTAGTCTTTGATCTTCATCTGGAAGTATTTTAAGCCCTCTTCACTTTCAGCAAGAAAGGTTGTATCATCTGTATATGGCCTGTTAACGAGTCTTCCCCAAATCCTGATGTCACATTTTTCTTCATATAACCCAGCTACTCAGGTTATTTGCTCAGCATACAGGTTGAATAAATATGGTGAAAGAACACAATCCTGTCACACACCTTTCCTAATTTTAAACCATGCAGTGTTCCCTTGTTCATTTAAAACAATTGCCTCTTGGTTTACGTACAGGTTTCTCATGAGCACAATTAAGTTGTTCAGGAATGCTTATACTTTGCAATGTTGTCCATAGCTTGTCATGATATACACAAATGAAAGCCTTTGCATAATCAATAAAGCACAAGTAAACATATTTCTGATATTCTCTGCTTTCAGCCAAGATCCATCTGATGTCAACAATAATATCCCTCATTTCACGTCCTCTTCTGAATCTGGCTTGAACCTCTGGAAGTTCTCTGTCAGTATATGGTTGCAGCCATTTCTGTATTGCCTTTAGTAAAACTTTACTCTCGTGGGATGTCAGTGGTATTTTCTGATGATTTCCTCATTCCATTGGGTTACTTCTCTTTTGAATGGGCACAAATATGGATCTCTCCCTATCAGTAGGCCATCATGAGTGAGTGCGTCCTGTGTCGCTTCTCTCTGTTGAAAGATTTTAATTTGTATTCCAGCAGTTCCTGGTGCCTTTTTCTTTGCCAATGCCTTCATTGCACCTTGGATTTCTTCCTTTGGATCATTGGCTTTTGGTCATATGCTACCCCTTGAAATGGTTGAACATTGACCATTTCCTTTTGGTACAGTGGCTCTGTGTATTCCTTCCATATTCTTTGGATGATTTCTGCATCATTCAATAATTTTCCCAGATAATTCTTCAATAATGAAATCTGAGGCTTGAATTTTTTTCTTCAGTTCCCTCAGTTTGAGACTTGCTGAGTGAGTTCTTCCATTTGGATTTAGAGGCTAAGAGGCACAACAGAAGTCTCACAGCTGGGAAATTGTTGAGCCAGGAACTGCTCTGTCACTTTGACTCTGAGTAAATGAACTCTAATAGTGAATTTTATTTCTTAAGTATCCCATAATTTATAATATATATAATTTATTGGAACAGATATTGGGAAGCCCAGCAAGCTTAGGCAATTGGCATTAACAGAGAACTTATCATATAGATTTTTTTTTCATTAATTAGTATATATATATCTATAGATATATCTATAGATAGATATATATATATCATTTTGAAATAATACAGGTAAAACCATAGCGATACCATTTCTTAATTATCACATTGGCAAAATTCCAAAGTTAATAATGCTTGCTGATAATCAGGCTACGAGGGAAACAGCTAATCTCGATCATTCTTAGTGAACCATTATGAAAGGGAATATGCTTCTTTTCTTTTCAAATCTTCCTACTTCACAGCCTCATAGTCAATTCCAAGTGTAGTGACATCGTTACTGCCTGTTTTCTGTATACCTCATTGATGTGCACTGTAGCTATAAGATTTGTAAAACAAGTCTTGTGTCCTCAAGCCCCTGTGTACTTATAGAAAGCTACTGCTCCCCCTCTCCCATTGCACATGACAGTTATCTGGCAAGAAAATTATATAAAAAAATAGATAATATTTAATAAAACCATTGAAAATATTATTAGAAGGACTATCATTAATTTTTCTATGGCCTATCATATTAATTTTTATCATTAATTAACAATTTTAAACCTGTGAGACTCTCTGAAAATTTGATAACTATGTCGTGGGTTGTTTAGACTTATATTTTGGAGAATCCCTATAAAACCAAGACTTGGACAATCCTTTCCCACCAGAGGATGTTTTTCCTATATGCTTCCCATGTATAATGAGAAATGTTTGGGTTGTGTGACTTTTTCCATGCCTGCCTGGATTGTGTTGCTGTGCATGTAATAAAGAATTGCTGTTCTTAAGTACCGTTGAGTCAGTTCCAACTCATAGACATCCCGTATAGGGTTTCTGAGGAACCATTGGTGGGTTTGAACGGCTGACTTTGTAGTTTTCAGTCCAGTGGTGATCCTACAGCACACTGATTTAGATAGGTAACAAGTTAGGTTCTAGATTTTCCTTCCTTATAAACCCTAGGCATCCGGGGTAGGCCTAAAGAGACGTTAACCAGGGAGAGAGGTCTTCTTTTGCAACTGAAAGTACTGAACTGGAAGTCACTGTCATAAATATCAGGGGCTTTTACCTGGCATGCAGATTGGACCTTATTAACCTGAACTATTTTCTGGGCTAGTGACACTGGAACCTCTAGTAACCTTTTAGTTGGCTGCCTTGATACTAAGAGTGTTTAAAAACATTTTAGTGCAACTGCTTTTTAAAGAGATTTTGAACAATGCATTTAGACTAAACTGTCTAAAATGGTATAGAGCACTTTTTTTGCTGGAAATAATATTTTCCATGAGAAAACCCCTGTATTATGCTACATGTTCAACATTTGAAGATAGTTTTGTATGTGCCTTGTATTTGAAGAGAACAGAAGCATCAATTTCTGGTGGGTGGGTGATGAGTACAGGATATCTGGCTTCATTCTCAGTAAATGTCATGAATTATTCCACTGGAAGCATCCAATGACATTGCAGTCTTGAGTACTGGGAAGCTACATTTTTTAAAAAAACATGCTTTAATTGCTTTTTGCTGGGGCCAGAGATATTTATGGGTTAGGAGATTGTCAAGTTATTTATTAGATGGAGTATCTAGGGATAGACTAATATAAATCACTTAAGCTGGTATTGAATATACCAGGCATTCAGTAATTTAAAAAGCTTTAATAAAAATGCTAAAATATGAGACTTGTCTTTGGCTGTAATGAGACTCAGTTATCATGTTTTTATCAGTGATATTTAGTCACAGACCCACCCCCGTCCCCACCACATATGCTGCTTTTTCTAATGTAAGAAAATAAAGATATGATTCTTATATCTAGACTCTCCAGTTTTGTTGGAATTTAGAGATGTGTAAAATTTTTAAGGAGTGGCATATAAGAATGAGATTCGGTGTTGCACAGCTTACTTCCTTATACTTAGAAATTTAAGTGTATCAGTTCACGTTAGAAATTCTGTTTGGGGGGCGGAATCCAGCATGATAATGAATGAGAAAAGGATTGTAGATAAGGTTAAGTTTGGCCTATAGAATGCTTATGTGTTGTGTCTTTCGATGAACTGGACCACCTTGCTATGACTGCTACACTCATTCCTAATCTCCAAAGAACAGAATCAAACTGAGTTGATTGAAAATCAGTGGAATCCCTGAAAACCCAAAGCTAATTTTAGCTTTCATTAGTGTAATTTCTAAATTATCGCATATGCCATTTTATAGTTTTGAAAATACATTCATTTTTATTATCTCACTTATTCATACACACAGCTTTTAAAAGAATACTTTATCATCCATATGCCACAAAATGCTAAAATGTTAGATTAGAGAAAGTAAACAGATTGCTCATTTTCATACAGTTATCCAATGGGAAAGTTAGACTGGAACTACAGATCTATATGCATTCTTTTCATACTAGCATAAAGCTAATGACAAGATTACAGACATATAGCCATCTCTTAAAGATTTTCCTTCATCTACCTTCCTCCCAAGATGGAGATTATCTGTGTATCCTCTTAAACCTATGAGGCATGATGATCTACACAGTACAGAGCAGATGGAAAAAGAGAAGGAAGGTTTTTGTTATTGTTGTTAGGTGCCATCGAGTCAGTACCAACTCAAAGCAACCCTATGCACAACAGAACAGAACACTGCTTGATCCTGGGTCAACATCACAATTATTGCCACACTTGTGCCCATTGATGCTGCCACTTTGCCAATTCATCTCGCTCCTTTTCTCTGACCCTCCACCTTACCAACATTGGTATCCTTTTCCAGTGACTGGTCCCTCCTGATAATATGTCCGAAGTATGAGAGATAAAGTTTGGCCATCCTCACCTCCAAGGAGCACTCTGGCTGAACTTCTTCCAAAACAGTTCTGTTGGTTCTTTTGGCAGGCCATAGCACTTTCAATATTCTCCTCCAACACCATATGTCAAAAGTATCAATTCTTGCATGGTCTTCCTTATTCACTGTCCAGTTTTTGCATGCATATGAGGTTATTGAAAATACCATGGCTTCGGTCAGGCACACCTTAGTCCTCGAGCTGACATCTTTGCTCTTCAACACTTTAAAAAAAGATCTTGTGCAGTAGATTTGCCTAATGCAATACATCATTTGATTTCTTGACTACTACTTCCATTGGAATGCTTCCATTCCAAGAAGAATGGAGTCCTTCACAACTTCAATTTTTCTCCATTGATAAGGATGTTGTTTACTGGTCTAGTGGTGAGGATTTTTGTTTTTTTTACATTGAAATGCAATGTAGAAGGTAAAGAGAAGAAACCTTCAACTAACAGTTCAAGGAAATTACTGTAGAAAACATACAGACTGATTTCTGATGAATAAACCAGTTGTGAAACAACATCCAATGGGATGCTTAGCTCAGCATCATGTAACTCATGTTGTTGGTTTACTATTCAGATGCCCAGAATTATCAGGACCATGCAACCAGGAGTCAGGGAGACTAGCAGTCTTTCTTTTTCATCTGTGGGACCTAGGGTGAGGTGGGGTGGGTTCAGAGCAGTGCAGAAACCTATCATCAGGTCACTGGAATGTGGAACAAGTCATGAATGTTCAGGGAAATTAAGTAAAAACAGCTTCCTGCTTACTCTGACCTCCCGATATATGTGATACACATGTGGATGGAGAAAGGACAGGGTAAAACTTAGAAGAAGTATCACCAAAGAAACCCATTCCTTCCTTATCCTTAGCCCTAGTTCAAAATAATCCATTAAGATTTGGGAAAGGAGAACAAGATGGACATGTACAAGTGTTAGTACCTGCAGACTGAACAGTGATGAAAAACCAGAAAGGCCAGCATTTAATGGAAGTGTGGTTGAGGGTAGATTAATCCTAGATATAGACATGTGGCTTAATTCTCAACCAAGACATCATTCTGCTCTCATCTTCTTGAAGCTGTGTTGCTTAAAATAAGATGGCACAGAGACTAAAGATTGGAGACATCATAGAACTCTGTTGTAAGAAGCTAGAGAGCAAGGACCGATAAACATGGGTACAGAAATTTTCCTTCTCAAATGTGTCTTTGTTTATTTCTTATACATGTTGATCAGGAATATAAAATGAGGAAATCAGGGTTGATAGTGAGACAAGTGCAGCGGTTGTAAAAATTTGTGAAGATGCTGAAACTTCACTTGCCTTACCTCATTTGGTTTGACAATCAACTCAGTAGAGCAGGTGTTCTTGGTATTATCTGCATTTGTAGATAACCATAGTGTAGCCTACCTATTTCCACAGATCGAATAGCTTCCTAATTACATACAATGCTGAATCCAAACTAAAAGAGAAGCAAGATCGGGTGGATAGGTCAGCAACACCTAGAATTGTGTGGCATTGCAATGGCTAAGACCTTGAGCTTTAGAGTCACTATAACTGTATGAAAATCTCAACTTCTCCTATTTCTCGCGGTGTTACTTTATGCAAGTTTTTAAATTTATCTTTATCTTTATTTCTTCCTCTTTAAAATGAAGACACTTTAAAGCAAGTGAAATAGATAACTTGCTTCACAGGGTTGTTTTGAAGATGAAAGAAGTGATGTGTGAAAAACTCTGCGTGGTTCACCATACAAAATTATTATTTTGACACTTATTGAATTATCTATAAAGGAGAGCTACTGGAAAAAAAAATACTTAAAGTAGAATAAAGATACAAAAATATTGGCATGTACTTGTGCTAGATATTGTGTTCACCACGTGTCTTACAGTTTCTTGTACTGTGGTGACTTTTGTGTGACTGTGATCCTGGAAGCTGTGCCACCAGTATTTTAAACAAAATCAGGGTCACCCACAGTTGATAGGTTTCAACAGGGCATCCAGATGAATTTAGATAGAACAGGAAAAATGAGAGACAGGCTACCCCAGCATGGTTAGCTACTGAAAACCTATGAATAACAGCAGAACATTGTTTGACATAATGCCAGAAGATCAGCTCCTCATGCTTAAAGACACTTAAAAAATGACTGAGGAAGAGCTACCTCATTAAAGCAGAGCTGACCTCAGTTACATGGATGGAGCAAATCTTTTGGGACTTTCATTTGCTGTTGGAGCACACCTCAGAAAGGAGAAGAAGCAGCTGCACATACCCATCTATAATTGTAATATGGAATGTACGATTATGAATATAGAAACATTAAGAATCATCAAAAATGAAATGGAACACATAAAAAGATTGATATTCTAGGCACTAGTGAGCCGAAATGGACTGTTATTGGACAATCATATGGTTTGCTATGCCAGGAAAGCCAAATTGAAGAGGAATAACATTGCATTCATTGTCAAAAAGATAATTTCAAGATCTCTCTTGAAATACAGTGCTGTCTGTGATAGGATAATATCTGTATACTTAAAAGGAGAACAGTTTCTACCACTGTTATTCACTTACACACCATCCACTAAAGCCCATGATGATGAAATTGAAGACTCCTGAGAACTTCTTCAATCATAAGCATTAATAATTGTTGGTGATTGGAATGCAAAAGTTGGATACAAAGAAGAAGGATTGGTACTTAAAAAATATCACCTTAGTGATTGAAACAATGTTGAAGATTGCATGATAGAAATTTGAAAGACCAATGACTTTTTCATTGCATATACCTTATTTCAATAACGTATAAAGAACTATTCTTGTTGACTTCACAAGATGGAATACACAGGAATCAAACAGACTATATCTGTGGGAAGAGATTATAGAAAAGTTCAATATCCTCAGTAAAAACAAAGCCAAGGGCCAGGTGGGAAACAGACTATGAATTGCTCATATGCAATTTGAGACTGAAGCTGAAGAAAATGAAATCACGTCCACAAGAACCAAAATTTGACCTTGAATATATCCCACTTGAATTTAGAGACCATCTCAAAAACTGATTTGAGACTTGCAGATGTAAATTATTATATATACCTGAGTGTTTACAAAAAAATAGCTAAAATGAATAGAGAGAAATACTGTTATCTGATGGTACATGGAGGGGATTCTAATCATTGTAATGAAACAAGGTATATTTGTTGAATGTAAAACTGACAATCTGCCATGTAAACTTTCACTCAATTCACAATAAAAACTTAAAAAAAAAAAAAAAAACTGATTTGATGAATTAGACAGTGATGACCAAGGATCAGGGGAGTTGTATGATGACATAAAGAATATCATACATGAAGAAACGAAAAGGTCATTCAAAAACAGGAAAGAAAGAAAAGACCCATTGATGTCAGAAGAGACTATGCAACCTGCTCTTGAACGTCAAGAATCTAAAGTGATGAAGTAAAAGAGCTGAACAGAGAATTTCAAAGGGCAACTTAAGAAGACAAAGTCAAGCATGAAATGTGCAAAGACCTGGATTTAGAAAACCAAAAGGGAAGAACACACTCCGCATTTCTTAAGCTGAAAGAACTGAAGACAAAATTCAATCCTAGGGTTGTTTTTTTGAAGAACTCTATGGAAAAAAAAAATGTTGAATGATGCAGGAAGCATCAACGCAACATGGAAAGACTATACAAAGGCACTCTACCAAAAATTATTGGTTTATGTTCAATAATTTCAAAAAAAGGTATCATACAATCAAGAACAAATGGTACAAAAGGAAGAAGTCCAAGCATCACTGAAGGCATTGGAGAAAAACAAGGCATAGGAATTGATGGCATACAAATTGAAATATTTCAACAAACTACTACAGAGCTAGAGGCACTTACTCATCTATGTCAAGAAATCTGGAAGACAACTACCTTGCCAACCAATTGGAAAATATCCATATTTATGCCCATTCTAAAGAAAGGAGTTGTAACAAAATGTGGAAATCATTAAATAATATCACTAATATCACATATAGGTAAATTTTTTCTGAAGATAATTTTTTAAATGGTTGCAGTAGCATAGACAGTGTGCTATCAGGAATTCAAGACAGATTAAAAGAGGAAGTGGAACTAGTGACTTCATGCTGACGTGCGGTGGATGTTGGTTGAAAGCAGAGACTATCATAAAGATGTTTACTTGCACTTTATTGACTATGAAAAGGCATTAGACTGTGTGGATCATAACAAACTATGGATAACATTGCAAAGAATGGGTATTCCAGAACATTTAATTATGCTCATGAAGAACCTGAACAGAGGCAGTTAGTTGTTCATATAAAGCAAGATGATACTGAATAGTTTAAAATCAGGAAAGATGAGCACTAGGGTTGTATCCTTTTACCAAACTAATTCAGTCCATATGCTGAGCAGATAATCAAAGAAGCTAGATTATATGAAAAAGAGTGTGACAGCAGGGTTGGTGGAAGTCTCATTAACAACTTGTGATATGCAGATAACAAAACCTTGCTTGAGAAAAGGACTTGAAATATTTACTGAGGAAGATCACAGCCTTCACTATGGATTCTACCTCATAGTAAAAAAAAAAAAAAAAAAAAAAAATTCCTCACAACTAGACCAATAAATAACATCATGAGAAATGAAGAAAAGATTGAAGTTGTCAAAGACTTCCTTTTGCTTGAATCCACAATCAAAATATCAAACAACACAATACATGAGGCCTGCAAAAGACCTCTTTAAAATTCTAAACAGTAAAAATGTCATTTTGAGAGCAAAGGTGTACCTGGCACCAGAAATGGTAGTTTCAATTGTCCTATACGCATGTGAAAGTTGGACAATGAATGAGAAAAGCCACAGAAGACTCCGTGCATTTGGATTATGATGGTGACAAAGAATATTGACAGCAATATAGTACATTGGACATGTTTTCAGGAGAGACCATTCCCTAAAAAAGAACATTCATGTCTGGTAAAGCAAAGGGTTAGCCAAAAAGTGATTGACAAATTGGCAATAACAAAGGCTTCAAATACAGTAACTGTGCAGATCATGCAGGACTGGGCAGTGTTTTGTTCATAGGGTCTCTAAGAGTCAGAACCGATTTTATGACACCTAACAACAACTAACAACAAATGCTGTGCTGAAACATATTTATATTCACCTGCAATTTAGTCCTCACAATGACCCTGTGCATTCCATACTATTACCGCCCTGTCCTACATTTATGAAAACACAGGTTAGAAATATTCAGCAACTCATGAAAGATCACTCTGAATAAAGGAGAAACTCAAATCCTGTTAACAAAAAAAGGTTCTCACACAGTTAAAGAGGGAGGGTACAAAGATGGAGAGATCACAAAAAGTGTCCAGAAAGAGGAGAGGTAAAGAGGGGTCTGTGTGAGAGAGAGACTTGGGTAGTTTATGGAACTTGTCTATGTCCTCTCAACAAATGATCCACAAAATAGGAACTACAATCTAAATATTCTTATCTGTATAATGAAGAGATTGAACTGGGTGCTTCCATAAAAGCTCTTTCAACTTGAAAATTCTGTGATTTAAATTAAATCCTGAGATTCTAAATGTGTGTGGCAGAAAGAACTCATGGCTGAGTCAGCTAGGCAGGGGAGGAAGGAACAAAAGAAACCTCTCAGAGGGAGGGCATTGCTCGCCCTGGAACAAGTTAGAGAAGATGAGAGTGACTCTTATTGCTTTTAATTTCTCTGATCTTGGTCAGTTGTTTGAATTGTGCAAATTAAAAATAGGAAATAAGAGTCTGAGTCTATAAATAATTTCTATAAGACATGTCATGGAGACAACTCTTACAAGCCAACAGAGCAGAGTTTCAGTGGTTTCTGATGTCAGCCAGCCCCTGGCATATATTTATGTCTCTGTAATTCTTACTCATTTGTTCTTGTTCCCTATCATTCTTCACATCAAAATGGGATGAGGAAGAGAAAAGCAATCAGAATAGAGCCTGTCTAATCATCTCCAGCAAAATGTAAAACTGTGTCATGTCAGGACGCGTGGATAGCCTAAGTTGACACAGTCTATAACATAAAGTTACACGCTTTTCATGTTAACATAAGAGCCCCTTGAGTTCTAATTGCTCAGGCATGCAGCAACTAGACATAGTCTCCGTTCTCTAGCTGCACACACAAGATCCTGAGTGGTTATGTTTTCAGAATATACCCTTGTACTACATTCATTATACAATGATGAAAAATCTATTAGACGCCAAGCATGTTTTTGAGAGGCAGTTGTTGTTGTTAAGTGCCATCAAGTTTGTTCCAACTCATAGAGACCCTGTATAAGGTTTCCGAGACTTGTAAATCTTTGTGGGAGCAGAAAACCTCATCTTTCTCCCATGGAGCAGCTGGTGGGTTCGAAGCACAGATCTTGAATTCTCGAACT
>NW_006408676.1:2873532-2887169 GCF_000296735.1 Chrysochloris asiatica | reverse complement strand
AGAGAGAGAAACCAAAGATCAGTTCAAAAGATACTTCCCAACACTCACCTAAAAGTATGTCATACTGTGGTGCCTTGTGTGTTGCTGTGATGCAAGAAACACTGGAGTCCTCAATCTAGAGGCTGAAAGAGAGAGAAACCAAAGATCAGTTCAAAAGATACTTCCCAACACTCACCTAAAAGTATGTCATACTGTGGTGCCCTGTGTTGCTGTGATGCAAGAAACACTGGCACTGGCATTTTCAATACCTGCAGGGCTACCCATAGTGAACAGATTTCAGTGGAGCCTACAGGCTAGCAGACTTGGAAGAGGAAGAGGCAGATCACTTCTGAATGGAGAACCACTGAAGATCTAATGAATAACTGTGCAACATTGTTTTCTATGGTGCCAGAAGATAAGCCCCTCAAGTATAAAGGCACTCAAGATGTGACAGAGAAAGAGCTGCCTCCCCAAATAAGTTTACCTTAATGATGTGGATGGAAAAAAGCTTTCAAGACTTTTATTTGCTGATAGGACACAACTCAAAAAAAGAAGCAGCAGCTGCAAACACCATTCACAGTCTGAATGTGGAATGTATGAAGTATGAATGTAGGAAAATTGGAAGTTTTAAGAAATGAAATGGAATATAAAAAGATCAATATCATAGGCGTTTGTGGTGGTTATGTGCCATGGAGTCAGTTCCGACTCATAGCGACCCTGTACAGGGTTTCCAAGGAGCAGCTGGTAAGCTTGAACCACCGACCTTGCAGTTCAAATGGCTTTGCAATCTGATACATTAGCCCACACAGGCATTAGTGATCTAAAATGGACTGATATTGGCCATTTTGAATCAGACCATCATATGGTTTACTATGCCAGGAATGATAAATTGAACAGGAATGGATCATCAGAAAGAGCATTTCAAGATATATCTTACAATGCTGTCATATGATAGGATAATATCCACAATTATGAAGAAGACCAATTAAAACTAATATTATTCAAATTTATGCACCAAGTTGCACTAAAGCCAGTGAAATTGAATTTTACCAACTTCTTCAGTCTGAAGGGCCCCTGGTAGAGTAGAGGATATAATCTGGACTGCTAACTGCAAAGTCAGTAGTTCAGCTCTATCATTCACCCTGCAGGAGAAAGATGAAGCTTTCTGCTCCTATGAAGATTTAAGCCTTGGAAGCTCTATACAGGGTTGCTATGTGTCAGAATTGACTCAGTGGCACACCACCACTTCCATCTGAAATTGATCAAACATTCAATAAAGATGTATAGATAACTACTGGTGACTGAAATGCAAAAATTGGAAACAAAGAGGAAGGATCTGTAGATGAAAAATATGGCCTTGGTAATAGAAACAATGCTGAAAAATCACATGAAAGATTTTTGCAAGACCAATAAAGCATTTATTGCAAATAATTTTTCCAACAACAGAAATGGCATCTATACAGTTGGACCTCATCAGACAGAATACACAGGAATCAAATTGGCTACATATACAGGAAGAGATAATGGAGAAGCTCAATATCATCATCCAAAACAAGACCAAGTTCTAAATGTAGAACAGATCAATTGCTCACATGCAAGTTTAGACTGAAGCTTAAGAAAATGAAAGCAAATCCACAAGAGTCAAAATATGACCCACACTATAGCCTACATGCATGTAGAGAACATCAAAAGAACAGATTTGATGCATCACACTCCAATGACTGAAGACCAGAAGTTTTGTGGAATACTATCAAGAGCATCATACCTAAAGAAAGCAAAAGTTTGTTTAAAAGATAGGAACAAAAGAAAAGACCAAAACTTATTTTAGAAGAGACACTGAAACCTTTTCTTCAATATAGATAAGTTAAAGCAAGTGAAATAAACAACGAAGTAAAAGAGCTGTGCATAAAATTTCAAAGGGCAGCTTATGAAGACAAAGCCAAGTATTATGATGAAATGAGCAAAGGCTATATGTTAACAAATCAAAAGGAAAAACCATGCTCACCATTTCTCAAAATGGAAGACTTGAAGAAAAAATTCAAACCTCAAGTTGTAATATTGAAGGATTCCCTGGGCAAAATAATAACTGAAGCAGGAAGCATCCAAAGAAGATGGTACGAATATATAGAATCTCTCTACCAAAAATAATTGGTGGATGTTCAACCATTTCAAGCAATAGCTAATGATCAAGAACCAATGGTACTGAAGGAATAAGTCCAAGCAGCACTGAAGTCATTGGCAAAAAAAAAATGGTCCAGGAACTGATGGAACACAAATTGAAACATTTCACAAACTGATACAATGCTGAAGGGGCTCACATAATTATCTATGCCAAATAATTTGGAAGAGAGCTACTTGACCAGTTGATTGGAAGTGATCCATATTTGTGCCCATTCCAAAGAGAGACCACCCAATGAAATTTGGAAATCATTCAACAATAGCTGCAGTATTGCTTAAGATAATTCAAAACTGGTGGCAGCAGTACATCAACAGGCAGCTACCACAAATCCAAGCCTGATTCAGAAGAGACATGGACCGAGGTTATCATTGCTGAAAACAGATGAATCTTGACTGAAAGACATTAGAATGTATTTGTCACTGTTGTTATGTGTTATCGATGCCAACCCATAGTGACCCTGTATAGGGTTTCTGAGGAGCAGCTGGTGAGCTTGAACCACCAACCTAACCCACAGTGCCATACCAGGATTCCATCGTAATAAACTATAGACAAATTTGCACAAATAAGTATTGTTGTTGTTGCTCTTAGGTGCCATCAAGTCGGTACCAACCCATAGCGACCCTATACATTGCAGAACGAAACACTGCCCGATCCTGGGCCAACCTCACCACTGTTGCCACACTTGAGCCCATCGATGCTGCCACTTGGCCAATCCATCTCGTTGGGGGGGGTCTTCCTTTTTTTCTCTGATCCTCCATCTTACCAAACACAGTATCCTTCTCCATTGACTGGCCTCTCTTGATAATATGTCTGAAGAATGAGAAACAAAGTTTGGCCATCTTGGCCTCTAAGAAGCATTCTGGCTGCACTTCTTCCAAAAACGGATATATTGGTTCTTTTGGCAGCCCATGGCACTTTCAATATTCTCCTCCAACACCATAACTCAACAGCATCAGTTCTTCTACGGTCTTCCTTATTCACTGTTCAGCTTTTGCATGCATATGACATTATTGAAAATTCCATGGGTTGGGTCAGGCACACCTTAGTCCTTAAACTTAAATCTTTGCTCTTCTGAAAAAGGTCTTGTGCAGCAGATTTGCTTAATGCAATATGGCATTTGATTTCTTGACTGCTGCTTCCATGAGTGTTGATAGATGATCCAAGAAGAATGAAGTCCTTGACAACTTCAATTTTTTCTCCGTTGATAAGAATGTTGTTTATTGGTCCATACCGAAGGCCGTGCTCTTTGATCTTCATCAGTAAATATTTTAAGTCCTCTTTACTTTCAGCAAACAAGGTTGTATCATCTGCATATCACAGGTTGTTAATGAGTCTTCCTCCAAACCTGAATCCACGTTTTTCTGCATAGAACCCAGATTCTTGGATGATTTGCTCAACATACAGGTTGAATAAGTATGGTGAAAGAATATAACCTTGTCACACACCTTTCTTATTTTAAACCATTCAGTGTTCCCATGTTCTATTCAAACATCTGCCTCTTGGTCCATGTACAGATTCCTTATGAGCACAGTTAAGTGTTCTGGAATACTCATACTTCGCAATGTTGTCCATAGCTTGTGATGATCCACACAATCGAAAGCCTTTGCATAGTCAATAAAGCATAGGTAAACATCTTTCTGATATTCTCTGCTTTCAGCCAAGATCCATCGGACATCAACAAAGATATCCCTTGTTTCACAGCCTCTCCTGAATCTAGCTTGAACTTCTGGAAGTTCTCTGTCAATGTATGATTGTAGCCATTTTTGTATTATCTTTAGCAAAACTTTACTATAGAACACTTAATTGTGCTAATGAGGAACCTGTGTATAGAGTAAGAGATAGTTATTAGAATAGGACAAGGGAGTACTGAATGGTTTAACATTAGGGAGGGTGTGCACCAGGGTTGCATCCTTTCGCCATACTTATTCAATATGTATAATGAGCAAATAAACCAAGAAGCTACATTTCTATGATGAAGAACATGACACTAGGATTGGTGTAATACTCGTTAATAAACTGCAATATGACACCAGGATTGGTGTAATACTCGTTAACAAACTGCAATATGCAGATGACACAACTTTGGGTACTAGAAGGGAAGAGGACTTGAAATACTAGCTGATGAATATAAAATACAGCCTTCAGTATAGATTGTACCTCAATGTACAGTAAAAGAAAATCTTTGTAACTGGAGCAATAAATAATGTTTTTTAAAATAGCCAAAAATTGAAGTTGCCAATGACTTAATTTTGCTTTCCACAATCAAGGTCCATGGAAGCAACAATCAAAAAATAAAATGACTTGTGTCATAAGATAAATATGCTACAAAAGACAACTTTAAAATATTAAAGGTGTGGCACTGTACTGTGAACTACAAAGTTGATAGTTCAGACTCACTAGCTGCTCCTTTGAAAACCTATACAGGGTTGCTATGAATTGGAAGCAACTCAACAGCACTTAACAAAAACAACAAAAATGTGTTAAAGAACAAAGAGGTCACTTTAAGGTGTTTTCAATTGCCTCATATGCATGGGATGTTGGACATGCATAAGGAAGACAGTAGAAGAATTAATGTATGTGAATTATGTTGGTAGCAAAGAATAAATAAATAAATCTGTCTTGGAAGAAGTATAGCAAGAATTCTCTTAGAAGCAAGGATGGAAGACTGTCTCTTGTATTTGGGACATGTTGGCAGGAGAGACCAGTCCCTAGAGAAGTACATCATTCTTAGTAAAATGAAGAGTCAGAGAAAAGAGGAAGATGCCCAATATGATGAATTTACACAGTGACAGCACCAGTAGGTTCAAATGTAACAACTGTGACCAGATACAGGACCAGGCATTCTCTTTTGCATAGGGTCCATATGAGTCAGAATTCACTTAAGGACACCCAACAAGTGTGTCACATATACAAGAGTTAAGTCAAAACCTATTGATACAATATCACAGAAACTTGGCAAGCTAGCATTTCTCAACTCACCCTCCATCTAGGTCTATATAATTCTTAAGGTGGTTTTTCTATTTCTCTAACCTTTTTCCAAATAATTCTGTGCTTTTCCAATTATACCATATCAAAATGGCAGTTTGAACATCCTTGAGGTATTCAAATTGTGTTTCTTTGAAATGTTCTTTGTTTTGGGGAAATAAAAAGAAGTCTGAATGATTAAGATTAGGGCTGTATGGCAAATGGCTAAGGTTTTCCAATGAAACTCATAGCACAGCCCTTGCTACCCTTGAAGAATTAATAAAAACATTGCTGAAGTAGAAAAATATATTCTTGACACAAATTTCCTTGTCTTTTTCTCACTGAGGTCATTTAAATTTTTCTTTTTTATTTATTTCTTAAAACTTTTTATTGTGAATTAGATGCAGGTTTACAGAATAAATCAGTTTTCCATTCAACAGTTCATACACATTTGTTTCATGCAGTTGACAATACCCACAAGGCAGCCTCTCTCATCCTGCTGCCTCCCTGGGTATTCTGTTTCCATACCTCCTTTTCTGCTTTTCTTCTAACCCTTCTGAACTTTGTACTATTGTGAATTGAGTGATAGTTTACATGGGAGAACATCAATTTTGTACTCATCCTATTGTATTTAGTTTCATTGCAATATAAATGTTGCCCTTTGATTTCAGATGGTTGTTTGTACTATCGTGTGTATACACCCTAGTGTCACTTTTCACCTTATAACAGTTTTCAATTAAAAACAAAAAACAAAAAACTTATTTCTAACTAGTCTTCTTTGATCATCCTATATTCTTTGAGAAAATCTGGGAAGATTACCCCTTTGACATCCCAAAGAAAGTCACCATAACCTTCTTAGCTTACTTCTTGGTCTTGAATTTCTCTGGCCCAGCAGATGTCCTTTGAAACCACTGTTTTGATTAGACTTTGATGAGACTAAGACAGCATGTTTTTGAGAGAACTCATCTTCAGTCATCCACTGATTGCAGAGACATGTTTAAACATGTTTTTTTGGAATAAGTTTGTGAACATGTATAAACTAGAACCTAGTAGCTAGACTTTTTTGATTTACCCTTATATATCCTGTCAGTCATCAAGCTTTGTTCATGTGGCTTCATAATGTCTCAATACCTTTCTCCTCAGTATGCCTGCTACCAACCACGTCCAAGCTATAGCTATATCACTGTTGAATAGCCTCTTAGTTGAATCACCATTTCTCCATTTGTTTCACTGAACTTTATTCTCCACTCTTCAATGAGGAGTAGATTCAATGTAAATCTGCCCTGCCCTTAGTACACACTCACACACACACACTTTCTTACTCTCTCTGTCCATATTCATCTTTGTCATCATTTTCATTATCATAATTTTTAAACTTTGTAATGTGTCCCTCTCCATTGATCTTATAGTAAGAATCTAAAATCTTAATGTTTCCTCCAACAGTCTGTAAGATCTGGTCCTTACTCCGTTTCCAGATTTAATTTTCAAAATTTTACTTTCTTCATTTCAGCCACAGTCCCCAAAATTAAGTCAGTTCCTTATTGATACAGAGCATACACTACTCTCTGCCCAGCCCAGCTGGCTATGAACCCTTAGCCCAAATTCATTGAGCAGTTCTGATCCTTTGCACCAATTTGTGGCACACATTGAGTGGTGATCTCACATTGATTTGTGTGACTGGTGTTCAGTATCATCATTCTCTAGACTCTAAGCTCCATCATTTGCATGAGACTTTGATCTTGTCTATTCAGTATATCGAGGTAATGCCTAGCACAGAGTAATGAATGCTTTGGAATTAATATATTATTTTATTATACATAGATTTCCATAGAATAGAGATGATGAAGAGAGGGTCATATAGAGGTTCTTGTTCTTAATATCAGCTTTCCAATCTGAGGAGAAACTGAAAAGACAGATTAGTAAGGAAGAGAGCACATGAGCAGAGGGGACACACATACATAGATATGGAGTTACAAGCCACAATGTAATCACACGGGACACTGCCAAACAGGTTGAAATGGCTACATTGGTGTGTGTTATTTTGAAAAGAGAAGGTGAAACAGTAGACAAATGAAAAATGGAAAGATAAACAAATGCAAGTTCAGACTTATGCTGCAATCTATGAATAAATTAAAAATACATTTTCTGAGAATCCACATGTTGGTCTCTTTCACTTCCTGTAGTCCAAGAAATAATCAGCCATGATTAATTTTTTGTTATTAACAGTTTTGTTTTACATGTCACAAAATTTGAAAGTGTTCAATTCAGTAGATTTGTGTATATCTTCAGAAAAGAAACCATCCATTTTATCTAGTAATGGAATGATAATGTCATCATCACCCCTGCCCCCTAGCCCCTAACTAATCTACATTCTGTCTTGAATATTTCATATAGTTAGAATTAAGTAGTATGTGGTTTCTCATGTTTAGATTCTTTCAGTGTTTATCCATGATGTAGCAAGTTATCAGTACTTCATTCTTTTAAATGGATAAATGATACTACCTTATATAGACACTCTGCATTGCATTTATCCATTTTATGTTGATGAGCATTTGGGTAGTTTCTGCTGCTTGTCTATTATGAATAAAACTGCTATGAAGATTCATGCACAAGTTTGTGTTTGCGTTTGCGTGTGTGTGTGTGGGTGTGAGTGTACATATTTTAACTTAACTTAGATATATATCCCAAGTAGCAGTGGAATTTTGGAATAATATGGCAACCTTTTAAGAAACAGTCAAACTGTTACCAAAGTGGTTGCAAAAGTTTACAATCCTATTGGAATTGTATGATAGTTCTGGTTTCCAATACTTGTATTCATATTTAAATTTCTTCTTCCTCTTTTCTTTCTTTTTTAGTCATTATGTTTTTGGTTTTCAGTTCCCTAATGACTGAAGATATCAAGCATCTTTTCATGTGCACATTAGCCATTTGTATATATTCTTTAGAAAAAGTAGCTATTCAAATCTTCTGTCCATTTTTAGGGAAATTTTCTTCCAGAACCTCTTCAACTAACTCCTCTATGGACTTCTGTGATTCTTCCTGTTCCAGAATGCCAATAATTCTCAAGTTATTCCTCTTCATGTTGTCCCACATGAATCTTACACTTTCTTCAGATTTTGTTATCCCTTTTTCTGCTTGCTCTTCTGTCTTAGCAGTATGAGAGATTTGTCTTGCAGATCACTGGTTCTGGCTTCCATCTCTTCAGTTATACTCCTTTGTCCATTTCTGATATTTTATCATTAATCATTTGGACCTCTTTTTGCAGATTTTGAATTGTTTCCATTGCTGTATCTATCTTAATTGATTGTTCCTGTAGTACTTTCCTGACTACTTCTTTATTTTTCTCAGCCCCTCTGTGGAGTATTTGGATGCACCTATATATCATTCTCCTGAATTCCTTCTCAGGCAATTCCAAAGCCTGCCCTCCTTCCAATATGAAGTCTAGGTCTACCTCCAGATCATTTATCTCAGTTACTCTATCTTGTTTCTGGACATGTACCAATAGCATTAGTTGTTTCTAGGGCATATTCAATAATTTGATGTGTTTCCAGTACTTAGATGAATATATGTTGATATATTATTAAGTTTTCTGAGTGCCTTCAGGTAGATGTGATCAGAACATGGACTTCCCTTTTCACTTTTCTTATTACTCAACTCAGAGTAACTGTAGCAGGTGTTGGCTGTCTATCTGGTGTATAGCAGCTGGTACTGGCTCTTGCCTGGATGGTGGGATTCAATAGAGTGTGATTGTACTTTGAAGAATAACAAGGAAGCTGCAAGCAACCGCATAACATGGATAAACCTTGAGGACGTTATGCTGAGTGAAATTAGTCAGTTTCAAAAGGAGAAATACTGCATAGGACCATTATTGTAAAAGAGTAAGAAAAAGAACCCATCCTAAAAGGGTACAAAAACATCTTTGCTGATCACCAGGATGTATGGGGTGTGGTGAGGGGAGGGATGGGAAGATGGAGCACAGGGTAGGGAATAGACACAGGATAGCTTGGGTGCTAGAGGGGCAGGGATACACTACAAGGGGGAAGGGAATGAAAGAACAAGGTGGAGGGGAGAACAGTTAGGCAGGTTTGTATAGGTTAAGTGGGACAGAGATAATAATAATGTATGCACAACCTTAGAACCACAGGGCTCTGGGATACAGAGATTGGGGTATGGTTTGAATGGGTAAAAGAGGAGAAATAATGTTAAGATGCTTGGCTGTCTTTTGAATCTTGGTTTCCCTTGCATACCATTGTAAAATAGACATTTGAGAGGGAGAGAAAGGAATAGCCAGAAACATCACCATAGAAAGCTTGTAAGTCCATCTTCAGCCTATAACTGATTGGAATACTTAAAAGGGAACTAGAACTTGCCCAGTGAAAGAGGCTTCCTGCGGAGTCTTTGCATTGTGTAAGACCATAGGTGAAATCCTGAACCCCATACAGAATCTTCTGAGGTGGGAACTTTCCACTTGAAAGGACAAGCAGACCAGCCTGGAGCAGCTAGAACAGAAGATACTTCTTGAAAGAAAGACCTACAAGAAAAAGAAAAAAAACAATAATGGCAAGCTGTTTGCCTAGGAGCCATCAAGGCAAATGGTCGGGCCCTCTCAGAGCAAACCCCCATCCAAGACTAAGACTCAAGGGGAATGCATAAGTAGGCATGTGGTCTGGCTGGTGACCATGTTGGTCACCGATAAGGGGAAGTGGGGGGGAAATAGCAATGAAGTTGTGAGCTAAGTCCGACCACGTTTAATAGACTCCTGTGAATCTGGGTTGAGACCTGGTTGGCCAGCAGTATGGCAAGACGTGGGGACTCCTGGGCCCCGAGTCAGTGACATAACCATAGAGGACTAGAACAGAGAGCAAAACATCCAGCTGATATGAAGTGAGGGGAGATGCACAAGAACACCCTTACTTACAAATAGTACCCACTTGACCTGGCTTCAATGGCTGGATGATCAGAACTTTACTAAAAGAAGAAAGAAGAGTAATCTACAATTTGATGAACTTGACCTATACTTATGGATGTAGTAACTCAAAAGAGGGAACACATCTTTACTGTGAGGATCATTCCTGCCCCCTTAGTACACAGGGTTGACATGGATGGGCAACTTAAACATTGGCTACTAAAAAGGTGGTGGGGAGAGAGTCTACAAAGGCAAGAAGGGACTGGCTTACAAGCTTTCAAGAGGAAGCCTAGTTCCAGAGAGTACAGGGGAAGGTAGAATCTCCACTGAGTGGTTTCCAATCTGTCTGAACAGGCTGATGAAAGGAGATGGGGATAAGATTCTTGTGGTACAATAGTGAATAATTGCTATCAGGACTGACTGTGAGGGTTGGAAATGTAAAGGTAGATGTTTTGTAACAAAAGGAGGGGAGTGGTTGATTTTGCAGTCCAGGAGTGGAGGTCCATGGGACCATCAAGTGAGAAGACAGAGTGTGGGACCCGACCCAGAGAAGCAGTGACACCAGAGATGGAGGTAGAGACTATTACGTGGAGAGATGGAGCAGCTGGGGACTCTGGACTCAGAGAGGGAGAGGGGCTGTGTGCTGACATCTTGGGGGTTAGAGGGGTGGTCTTGTGGGGTGTACTCTTTGGTTGTTTGATGATGCATGGAGGGGATTGTAATCATTGCAATGAAATGAAATACAATAGAATGAAGTAAAGCTGGTGTTCTCCAATGTAAACTGTCACATAATTCACAATAAAAACTTAAAAAAAAAAATGTTTCAGCTGAGCTACAGGGCACAAATGTACCATTGTCTTCACTTCTTCATCAGAGGTGAATCTCTGTCCTCTTAAGGAAGTTTTCAGGGGACCAAACAGGTGAAAGTCTGATAGAGCAAGATGAGGATTATAGAGAGGGATCCTGTCACACCTCATAAAATAGAGGTAGCCTATTTTAATACCTCAGAATGAAGTTTTTCAGAGTGTCAACTGTGTGGGCAGAGGTCTGAGGCCATTCTTGATCACAAAATACACTTGGATAGCAATCTTTCACACTTAATCCAAAGTTTAGGTTTCAGCTCTTTAGTGATCATCTCACTGTAAAGAGCACTGTTAATTGTTGAACTTTTTCCAGATTGTGTTTCAAAATTGGCCCTTGAGAATCCCAGCAAACTATAAATATCAGTTTTCCAGTTGATATTCCAGTTGACTTTTGAACTTTTTGGGGTCTGCATTTGAGGGTGCTTCCATTCCATAATCTACTATTTACTATTAGGCTCCTAGTGATGAATCCATGCTTCATCACCTATAATGACTTTTTAAAAGAAACTTTTACCTTCCTTCGCGTATCAGTCAAAATTTTATTTGCAGATGTCCAAATGCTCCTGTTTATGCTTGTCCACACGTTGTTTCAGTACCTATTTCATACAGATCTGTCATGGATTGTTTCATAGGCAGAGCCACGCATGACTTGCAAATGATTTGCCATGTAATCCACAGTCACTCTTCTATTTGACAGAATAATTTCACATCCTTGCTCCATTGTTTCATCAGCTGTGGACGTGGACACCATTTTAGTATAACTGAAGTGAGGATAATTTTTGACTCACCCTTATATGATTTATATTTCTACCCCATATTTTATTCAAATTTTAAAAACTTCATGTTGATATTTAAGTAACTGTTCTTGTGTGGTGCTGAAAGATAAGCACAAGACCACGAAGTCATTTTGAACCTTAAGGTGGTGGTTCAAACCACCAGCTGCTCCTCCTGTGAGTTTGAGCTGACTTGATAGCACTTAACAACAACAATTTCCTAGGAATGTGTTAAGTACCAAAGATAAAATGTACATACAGCATTAATTCCAGACTTAAAAAGAAATCAAGATAGCTATTTTGTGGTAGTTGTTAGTAGTGCTTTTACTTTTGTTGCCAGGGTAACCCACTTATTGGCTGGACCTGGAATGGATCTAGAAATTCAGCAACTCACAGACTTTGAAACCAAAGGGACCCAGTAATTCATAATCCGTTGTAAAATTAATTGAAAAGAAAGAGTAAAAACCCAACAAAAATGCATGTGTGCACAAATACACACTTGAAATCAGTGGGGCTAAGTGATTTTCAAAAGATCACATAGCTATAGATAAAATAAGAAAAGGACCCTGTGCTGAGATGTCACTTAGTCCTTTTTGCAGCGTGCCACACTATGTCAGCAAACCATACATAACATCATTCCCAAATGAATCAAATACACATGCGTGAGGAAATACGTTTCCCTGATAAAAGATAAAAAATGTCACCCTAGGGTAATAAAACAATGTCTTTAAAATGATTTGCTGTATTATTTAAAAATAATGTAGTATATATTATTGAGGTGTAAAGATACAATGAAAACTGTTTTATAGTAATTGGTGGTGTTTACTGCCGTGGAGTCAATTCTGACTCGTAGAAATCTGGTATAGAGTTTCCAACGAGTGGCTGATGAGTTTGAACTTCCGACCTTGTGGTTCAAACTGACCTTGCAGTCCAGTGCTGTATCCCACAGTGCCATACCAGGACTGTTTAATTATCATATAATCTATTAACATTTTATTATTTCCTAAGGAAAATAATAATACTACAATATTATTAGCTGTGTTAGGTATTTTACAATTATTCTCTCTAATGTTCATCATATTTCTCTAAAAAAATTACTATTATGCCAACTCAACATCAGAATAAGATGTTGTTAAGAGCCGTCGAGTTGGTTCCAACCCATAGTGACCCTGTACAGGGTTTCCGAGGCTGTAAATCTTTATGGGAGCAGAAAGCCTCCTCTTTCTCCCGCGGTCCGCTGGTAGTTTTGAACTGCTGACCTTAAGGTTCGCAGCCAGATTCGTAACCACTATGCTACCAGAGCTCCTTAGAATAAGATGAGGCACCAGTAATTTTCTCAAAAATCAAAGCAAATATTTGGAAAACTATTGTGCTCAAACTTTGGTTTCTATTCCTTCAAATAAAAAGTTTTTATTTGTTTGTTTTGCCTTTACATTGTTTCATGCAGTCTGAAATAAAACAGTTCAAAGGACACAATCAAATATTGAGACTGGACAGGGAGAAGGTAGAGTTGAGATGAGTGAAATCATTGTCCTTCAGATAACACTATGAACAAGACATGGACTGCAATGTCCAGTGGAGTGCAAGACCCTGTATGTCCAGGATGCTGAGAGATAGAACATAAACCAGTCATGTATGACAGGGAAGAGGCTAAAGAGAAAAAGAGTGCTGTGTTTGAGTATAATTTCAGCTCATATTCTTGACTATACATCAGATTCACCCTAGGAACTTTTAACAATATAACTTTCTGCTCTGATGCAAATTTTGTTGTTGTTGTTGTTGTTGAATGCTTTCAACTTGGTTACAACTCATAGCAACCTTGTATAGGGTTTCTGAGGAGTGACTGGTGAGCTTGAACCACTGACCTTGATGTTCAAACAGACTTTGCAGCCCAGCACATTAACCCATAGTGCCACACAAGGACTCCACCCAGAAAAACTTATCTGTAATTAGAAAAAAAAAAAAAAAATCAA
>NW_006408676.1:2864213-2873432 GCF_000296735.1 Chrysochloris asiatica | reverse complement strand
TTGCAGCCCAGCACATTAACCCATAGTGCCACACAAGGACTCCACTCAGAAAAACTTATCTGTAATTAGAAAAAAAAAAAAAATCAACATCTCCCCAGAAAGTTTTGACTGGTTGAAGATCTCTTTTGATGGAGAAAAGAGGTGATGGGCAATATAGAAAGAACATGGGACCTGTGATCACTAAGCCAGCTATCATTCTATATAGAGCATCAGTCTTAGAATTGTACCCATGTCTTTAGCACAACGCATGTTATTTTTCTTCATTTAATAGAAGAGGAAAATAAAGTCCAAAGGAATTAAGAAATGATACACAGGCATCCAGTTAGTAAATAGCAGAGCCAGGACTAGAACCTGAACATTTGTGACCCCCAAGTCAGTGTCATGGTTCTACCCTCCATCATCTCCCAGTGGGTCTGTACCTGCAGAATGAGATTGGGTGATTTCATGAAGAGTCCTGCTGTGGCATCATAGGATATGCACTTGACCTCAAGGTCAGTTTGTACCTCAAGGTTGGTGGTTCAAACTCACCAGCTGCTCCTCAGAAACCTTATACAGTGTCACTATGAGTCAGAATAAACTCAACAGTACTTAACAATAACAGCCATGTTGCCCTGGCAGACTTTGGTTTCTCCATTTTGTCTTGCTTACATTAGGGAAATGTGTTTCAAGATCAAATTAGATAATGAAGTTCTATTTTGCTATTGTTAATAATTACATATGTCTGTCCCCTTGGAGGCCAGAAACTGGGAACAAGGGCAGCTGTCTCTGCATTTTATCTCATCCCAGTTCTGCTCCGACCCTCTCATCTGAGATGAGATGCACATCCCTGCTGAGCTGGGTATGGTGCTGAGGTGCTATACCTCTTCTTCTAGAAAATATACCCTTAATAAATATAGTTGAAAAGGCAGAGGTTCCATAGCTCAGCTTGAAAAGTGAAAATTGACATATATTTATTGAGTATATACGTTTTACTCTGGCAGCACTTTATACATATGTATCATAAAATCTTTCTAGTTATGCAATGTGAGCTTCGTCTATAAGCACTGACTTCAATGAAGTTGAAAGAACTGAGATTTAGAAAGTGAGCAATTAGGCAAGATAAAACTATCTAAGTAGCATGGATAATATCACTAATGAGTACATGTAACTGAGTTATAAAAGCTTGTATTTATTAATTTAATTCCTATTGCCAGGTACTGCACTAGGGGCCTTATGTACATTTTCACATAATTCTTATAACAACCTAGAGAGATACATTTTATCACCCTCATTTTACACATGAAGAACCAGTGGCTCAGAGAAGTTAAATAAATGTGTCCAAGGTCACATAGGTCTATTGGTCTCCAAAACCTGAGAAAGAGTACCTGATCTCTCATATGCAGTTCCTCCCATATATTATCAACTTGAAGTCCTGGTGTGGATAGTACTTGGTAGGATAAGTACTTGGCCACCTGTCAGTGATTGAAACTTACAAGCAACTCCTCATAACCCTATATAGGGTTGCTTAGAGTCACAACTGACTCCACAGCACTAACAACAACAAAACAAATTCCTACGTTATGCAGGATGCTGCTAATATGCCTAAAGTCACATATTTAGATTCTCAATTAACATTGTAGAGACAAAAGTTTTAATTGAAAAAAAGCATGTTCTCTTTTAAATGCATAATAACTTGTGTGGTACTATGTGTATGTATATATATAATTTTTATTAAGTGACATCAAGTGTGTTCCAACTCACAGTGACCCAATATAGGGTTTCTGAGGAGTGACTAATGAGTTTGACCCACTAACTTTGAAGTCCTGTGCTTATCCTACAGCACCATACCAGAGGTCCATGTTGTTGTTAGGTGCCATCGAGTTAGTATCGACCCATAGTGACCTCATGCACAGCAGAATGAAACACTGCCCACTCCTGGGCCAACCTCACTACTCTTGCCATGCTTGAGTCCATCAATACTGCCACTTGGCCAATTCATCTCGTTGGGGGTCTTCCTCTTTTTCTGTGACCTTACCAAACATGATATCCTTCTCCAGCAACTGGTACCTCCTGACAATATGTCCAAAGTATGAAAGAAGAAGTTTGGCAATCTTGGTCTCCAAGGAGCACGCTGGCTGTAATTCTTCCAAAACGGATCTATTGGGTCTTTTGGCAGCCCATGGCACTTTCAATATTCTCCTTCAACACCATAACTCAAAAGTGTCAATTATTCTATGGTCTTCCTTATTCACTTTCCATCTTTTGCATGCATATGAGGTTATTGAAAATAACATAGCTTGGGTCAGGCACACCTTGGTCCTCAAGCTGACATCTTTGATCTTCAACACTTTAAAAAAAGGTCTTGTGCAGCAGATTTGCTTAATGCAATATGCCATTTCATTTCTCGACTGCTGCTTCCTTGAGTGTTAATAGTTGATCCAAGAAGAATGAAGTCTTTGATGACTTCAATCTTTTCACCATTGATAAGAATGTTGTTTATTGGTCCAGTGGTGAGGATTTTTGTTTTCTTTACATTGAAATTAAATCCATACTGAAGACTGTGCTCTTTGATGCCATCTAGTCCATACAAATTCATAGTGACCCTCTGCACAACATAACAAAATACTTCCCAGTTCTGAGCCAAACTCACAATTGTTGCTACACCTGAGCCCATTCCTGCCACCACTGTGCCAATCCATCTCGTGGGGGGGTCTTCCTATTTTTCTACTTTGTCTATTTATCAAACATGATATCCTTCTCCAGTGACTGGTCCCTCCTGACAATATGTCCAAAGTATGAGAGACAAAGTTTGGCCATCCTGGTCTCCAAGGAGCACTCTGGTTGCACTTCTTCCAATACAGATCTGTTTCTTCTTTGGGCAGCCCATGGTACTTTTAATATTCTCCTCCAACACCATAATTCAAATGTTTCAATTCTTCTATGATCTTCCTTATTCACTGTCCAACTTTTGCATGCATATGAGGTAATTTTAAATACTATGGCTTTGGGCAAGCAAACCTTGGTCCTCAAACTGACATCTTTGCTCTTCAACATTTTAAAGATGTCTTGTGCAGCAGATTTACCTAATGCAATAGTATGTCATTTGATTTCTTGAATGCTGCTTCCATGAGTGTTAATTAAGTCTTTGACAACTTCAATCTTTTCTTCTTTTATCTAGATATTATTTATTGGTCCAGTGGTGAGGATTTTTGTTTTCCTTACATTAGATGCCACCCATACTGAAGGCTGTGGTTTTTGATCTTCTTTAGTATTTTAAGTCCTCTTCACTTTCAGAAAACAAGGTTGTATCATCTGTGTGTTGCAGGTTGTTAAATGAGTCTTCTTCCAATCCTGATGCCACATTTTTCTTCATCTAATCCATCTTCTTGGATTATTTGCTCGTTATACAGATTGAATAAGTATGGTAAAAGAATACAACCTTGGTGCACACCTTTCCTAATTTTAAACCATTTGGCGTTCCCTTGTTCTGTTCTAACAACTAACTGCCTTTTGCTCTACGTGCACGTTCCTTGTGAGCACAACTAAGTGTTCTGGAATACTCATGTCTCACAGTGTTGTCCATAGCTTGTCATGATCCACACATTCAAAAACCTTTGCATAATCAGTAAATCACAGGTAAACATCTTTCTGGTATTCTCTGGTTTCAGCTAAGATCCATTTGACGCCAGCCACGATATCCCATTTTCTACGACCTCTTCTGAATCCAGCTTGAACTTCTGGAAATTCTCTGTCATGGTTGGTTGCAGCTGTTTTTGGATTACCTTTAGTAAAACTTTATTTGCATGGGGGATCCATGGTATTGTCCAGTGATGTCTGCATTCTGTTGGGTCACCTCTCTTCCAGTCAGTTGGCCAGGTAGTTAGTTGTCTTCCAAATTTCTTGGCTTACATAAATGAGTGCCTCCAGTGCTGCATGAGTTTGTTGAAAGATTTCAATTTGTATTCCACCCATTTTTTGTGCCTTGTTCTTTATCAATGCCTTCAATGCACTTCTTCCTTCAGCATCATTGGCTCTTGATCATATGCTACCTCTTGAAGTAGTTGAATATCAGCAATTTCTTTTTGATACAGTGACTGTGTATACCTTCCATCTTCCTTTGATGTTTTCTGCATCATTAAATATTTTCCTCATAGAATCCTTCAAAATTGCAAGTTAAGGCTTGATTTTTTTTCTTTAGTTTCCTCAGCTTGGCAAATAATGAGTATATTCTTCCCTTTTGGTTGTCTAATTCCAAGTTTTTCCACATTTATTTATATGATTTTGTCTTCTCAAGCTGACCTATGAAATTTACTGTTCGGCTCATGTATCTCCTCATTTATTGCAAAGTTTCAGAGTCTTCTGACATCCATTTCAGTCTTTTCCTCCTTTCTTGTCTTCTTAATGACCTTTTGCTTTCTTCCCATAGAATGTTCTTAATGTCATCCCAGAAATCATCTGATCTTCAATCTTTAGTGTTATCAAATATAGTCAAGGTCATATTTTGGCCCGTGTGGATTTGTTTTAATTTTCTTCAACTCCAGCTTGAAGTTGGTAATGAGCAAATGATGGTCTTTTCCACAGTCTGCCCCTGTCATTGTTTTGACTGTTGATATGGAGTTTTCCTACCGTCTCTTTCCACAGATGTAGTCAATTCTATTTCTGTGTATTCCATCCTGTGAGGTCCCTGTGTATAGTTGTCTTTTATGTTGTTTAAAAAAGGTATTTCCAATGAAGAATTCACTGGTCTTGCAAAATTCTATCATATGATCTCCAGTATAATTTCTATCACCAAGTCCATTTCTCCCAACAAATGATCCCTCCTCTTTGTTTCCAACCTTTGCATTCCAATCACCAATAATTATAAATACATCTTGATTGCATGTTTGATCAATTTCAGACTGAAGAAGTTGATAGAATTCTTCAATTTCATCATCACTGGTTTTAGTGGCTGGTGCACAACTGTGAAAAATAGTGTTATTAACTTGTTTTCCCTGTGGCTACATGGATATTATCCTATCACAAATGCCATTGTACTTCAAGACATATCTTGATATGTTTTTTTGAAGATGAACGTGATCTTGTTCCTCCTCAATTTGTCATTCCTGGCATACTAAGCCATGTGGCTGACAGATTCAAAATGGTCAATTGCAGTCCATTTCAGCTCATTAATGCCTATAATATGAATTAATGGTATGGTGCTATAGAGTCAACACTGGACTGTGAACCATAGGTCAGCAATTCAAACCTGCCAGTCGCTCCTTGGAAACAGTATACAGGGTCACTATGAGTTGGAATTGACTTGACACCACTTAGCAACAACAACAGCAGCAATGCCTAGGATATCAATGTTTATGCGTCCCATTTCATTTTTGATGATTTCCAATTTTCGTAGATTCATACTTCATATGTTCCATGTTACAATTATTAATGAATGTTTTCAGCTGTTTCTCTTCATTTTGAATTGTGCTTCATCAGCAAATGAAGTTCCCAAATGTCTTACTCTATTCACATCATCATGATCAACTCTATTTTAAGGAGCAACCTCTTCCCCAGTTGTACTTTGAGTGCCTTCTAACCTGAGGGGCTCATCTTCAGTACTGTATCTGACAGTAGTCTGGCACTCTTCATCATGTTTCAGTATTCAGCATTCTGGTCCTGACAGTGTTCCACTGTTATTCATAACATGTTCAGTGACTAAATATTTGGAAGTAGTCTATCTCTATTTCCTAGTCTCCCTTCCTCTGGAAGCCCATCTGAAACCTGTCCTTCAAGGGAGACCTTGTTGGTATTTAAAATATCCATGGCATAGCTTCCAGAATCACAGCAACATGCAAGCCACCACAGTAGGACAAACTGACAAAGTACAAGGATGAATACAGCAGGATTTCTTCCCCACAACAACTTCAGTTGAAAAGATAAATGTTCAAATAAAAAAAAGTGAAGGCATCATAAAGGAGTTCATATCTGACCAGAGTTTTGAAAGGTTACTGCCTCATATGCCACAGAAGTAGAGAAGTAGTTTCCAACAGAAAGAATTAAAGGCACAGAGATGAGATATGACGTAGCCACAAGAGATGCCTGGGGTATTGTTAGAAAGGAAGCATAGCCAGATTTTTAATGGTTTTGTAAATCCTGCTTACAAGTTTGGATTTAACATTACTGTCATTGTTTGCACTTAACAACAACAACAACAGTCATTGGCAGTTTCAGTCAGAATGAAGATATTAAACAGTAACTGTGGCAGCAGTGTAGAATTTGAATTACTAGGTAGAGGAAGGTCAAAAATTGAAAACACTTTTATAATATCCCAAGCAAGGGAGAGCAAAAATCTCAAAGAAGATAATGGCAAAGTCCTAGTGTGGCGCTGCTATAAGATAAGCACTGATCTACTAACCACAAGGTCGATGGTTCACACCTAGCAGTTGCAGGGCCGTGATGAGTCAAAACCAACTAGGTGGCACTTAACAACAACAAAGATAATGGCAGTGAGAGTAGAGAGGAAGGCCCAGATTCCAAACACACATTTAGTTTGTTTATGAGCAGGTGGGCATACTGAGGAAAAAGTGAAAATATGTAAATGCCTCATCTTAAGCTAGCGCCTAAGAGGAGTTCTGCTGTGGTGCTGTGGGTTAATGCGCTGGCCTGAAAAGTTGATTTGAACTGCAAGTTCAGCAGTTCAAACTCACCAGCTACTCATCAGAAACCCTATACAGGGTCACTCTGAGTGGAAACGGACTCAATAGCATTTAACAACAACACTAAAAGGAGTACTAGTGCTGATATAGTTAAAACACTCAGCTGCTAACCCAAAAGCCCATCAACCATTTCATGACAGATACAAGTATTAGTCTGATTCCATAAAGATTTAAAGCAATGGAACCCTATGGGACAGTTTTGCTCTCCTGTAGTACCACTATGAGACAGAAACAACTAGATGGCAGTGGGATTGGATTTTGGGCTTAACCTAGAGTTTAGGAATTTCCAAGGCACCACTGGGAATATGCCCTTTCTCTCTCATATACGAGGGTAAAAAAATTGTGGAAATATATAATTAAAAGATAATAGATGATTCAATAGTGAGTAATTGTTATCATGACTAATCACAACTGTCACAATTATAAAGGTTCAAATTGTAACAAAATGGGGGAGTAGTTAATCTTACAGACAAGAAACAGAGGACCCTAGGACCATCAAGGGAGAAGAGCACAAGCAGAATGAGGGACTTTATCCAGAGAAGCAGCAACACCAGCGATAGAGGCAGAGATGGGGACATGGAGAGAGGGAGCAGCTGAGAACTCTAGATTCATGGGAAGAGAGGGACTGAGAGCTGGTAGCCAGGAGGCAGACTTGTAGAGTGTGCCCTTTGTTGGTTTAAATTATTATATATGGCTGAGTGTTAAAAAAAAAAAAAAAAAAGCTAAAGTGAATAGAGAGAAATACTACTAACTGATGGTACATGTTGTTGTTGTTGTTATCATGCCATGGAGTTGATTCTGACTCATTGCAACCCTGTCCAGGGTTTCCAAGGCTGTAAATCTTTATGGGAGCAGAAAGCCTCATCATTCTCCCACAGAACAACAGGTAGTTTTGAACTGCTGACCCTGGGTTAGCAGCCTGATTAGTAACCAGGAGGGAATTATAATCATTGTAATGAAACAAGGTGTATGATTTGTTGAATGTAAAATTGATGATCTGCACTGTAAACTTTCACTGAATTCACAATAAAATCTTAAAAAAAAAGGAAAAAAAGTATTGGTATAAAGTATAGTATTTTATACTTTAAAAATTTAAAGATAATAGAGAAAATGTAACAAGATGACCTAAATTAAGTTTGGGAATGGTCATCAACAAAATGAAATTAGTCAAAAAGCATTGCTGCAACATTCTAGAAACATTTACTAAACAAAACAAAAAAATCAAAATGTGAAATTACTGTTTTTCATCACATATTTCATCTTGGTCTGTATACTTTTGAAGGTGATGTTTTCGTCTCATTAGCCCTTCCCTAAAGTATTTGCGCTTTACGATTAGCTAAACCATTTTTGGGTCCTAGTGTGGTGCTATAGGATAAGCACTGAACTGCTAACTGCAAGTTCAGTGGTTCAAACCCTCCAGCCACTCCTCAGAAACCCTATACAGGGTTGCTGTGAGTCAGAAGAGACTTGACAGCACTTAACAACATCAAACAGTTTTGGCATCCTTGAGGGATTCAAATCATATTCCTTTTAAATCTTCTTTGAGTTTGGAGAAGGAAAAGAAGTCTGAAGGGGCAAGATCAGGACTGTAGTGTGGATAAGGTAAGAATTTCCAATGCAATTCTCATAGAATGACCACGTTGCCATTGAAATTGAAAAATGAGCAAGTGCATTGTCATGATGGCAATTTATTTTTTCTCACCAATATAGTTTACTAGTTTTTAAAATGTCTCCATAGTAAGCCCCCATGATTAAGCTCTGTCTATATATTCCAATATATATATATATGTATGTATGTATGTATGTATGTATGTATGTATGTATGTATATATATATAAAATGATTACACTTTTAGCCACCCTGGCTTCCAAGAAGCACTCTGGCTGCACTTCTTCCAACACAGATCTGTTTGTTCTTTTGGCAGCCAATGGTACTTTTAATATTCTCCTCCAACACCATAGCTCAAAAGCATCAATTTTTCTACGGTCTTCCTTAGTCACTGTCCAGCTTTTGCATGCATATGAGGTTATTGAAAATATTATGGCTTGGGTCAGGCTCACTTTAGTCCTCAAGTTGACATCTTTGCTCTTCAACACTTTAAAAAGTTCTTGTGCAACAGATTTTCCTAATGAAATATGTCATTTGATTTCTTGACTGTTGCTTGGATAATTGATCCAAAAAGAATGAAGTCCTTGACAACTTCAATCTTTTCTCCATTGATAAGAATATTGTTATTGGTCCAGTGGTGAGGATATTTTGTTTTCTTTACATTGAGATACAATCCATAGCAAAGGCTGTTGTCTTTGATCTTAATCAGTAAGTATTTTAAAGTCCTCTTCACTTTCAGCAAGCAAGGTTGTATCATCTGCATATCACAGATTGTTAATGAGTCTTCCTCCAATCCTGATGCCATATTTATCTTTATATAACCCAGCTTTTCAGATTTATTGCTCAGCATACAGGTTGAATAAGTATGGTTAAAAAAATACAACCCGGTCACACACCTTTCTTAATTTTAAACCATTCAGTATTACCATGTTCTGTT